>NC_081561.1:120647047-120711514 GCF_022355385.1 Mustela nigripes
GAAGCAGGCTCCCTGCTGAGCAGAGAGCCCAATGTGGGGCTCGATCCCAGGACCCTGGGATCATGACTTGAGCCGAAAGCAGAGGCTTTAACCCACTGAGCCACCCAGGCACCCCAGCCAAACCATTATTTCTTAAATGTACAATTTTCATCTTCTATGTTTATAAAGTCCCCAGCTCTCTGGACATAGTTCAAGAGATCAACACTTCACACTGCTCACTGACTGCCCAAAGACTGCTTAGATTTTCCTACATTTAGCACGACACATTATACTCACCTGATTGCTCCACCCAACAAGGGAAATGAATTTTATTTTATAGATTCTTAAGATAAATGATAATTTATCTTTGGTTTTGATAATGTAAATTGCATGATGATTACATAACCCATTTTTATTGAAGTTTATTTGCAGAAATACTTTTATGAGAATTTGATTAATGAAACTATCAAAATCTTAAAGTCAACCACTCATTTTAAATACAGTCTTTAGTTTTTCAGGATTTTTTAAAAATCTCCTAAAGATTGAAGAAGATACTTCTATACATAATAACATAAGACAGTTCTTAGATAGTTATTACAATAAAATTTTAAAAATTTACAATAATTAAATTTAATAATTAAATTGAATTAATTATTATGACAAACTTAAGATAATTATTGTAATTTTCTCTTCATAGAGGATTCGAAGAATAATCTTCGTGTATTGGATAGCTTCTTATGCAAACAGTGTCCAGAGAAAAGATCTAATCCTCATTAAAAGTGGTTATGCTTGGTTAGCCTCTATGTTTATTAGAAAATCAAGACTTGCTAGTGCAAAGATAGTGTCTGTTGACTCAGAAGATTATAGCAGTGATTTTCTAGAAGCCAACGAAAGGTACTAAAACGAATCAATAATCTAACTAGTGCATTTTTAAATGCTTAAAGAAAACTTGACTGCATAATATCCTTGTGAATTGGTTATAGTTCTGATTTGATAATAAACTTGTAATTCAGATATGCATACAAGCAGGAATCAACTGTGACAGCGAGGAGCATAAACATTTATAATCACTTGGCTTTGGTAGGAACCAAACCTGTGACAGTTTAATTGATGACTGCAGTCTTCCAAATGAAGATAGGAATTTATATTGGTGGAAATTACATCATATATCCAAAGCAGCATATTGTCAAAAATACCAAATAATGATTACACGTTTGAAAAAATGCACATAAAGGGACTATAAAATTACGTGAGTGCTATGTATTTTTAGCATTTTATGTGCACAACTGTCTTCTCTTTGGTTGAATTGTATATCTTTTACATATTTTAAAAACTGAAAAAATACAGATAAAGCAAAACACATTTGTGTTTTGAAATGGAAGGCTATACTTGTTAATCATTTTTATTCATAACATTTTTACCACATAGGAACCAAGTCCCAAAAGCAAAGCAATACTAGATTTTGAGTTTGTTTTCTTTATAGGGCTGCCTGCCACCTTGCCAAAATAGAAACTTACTACCTACTTGAATGTATCAAGATATTAATTTTTTTTAACTTTAATACTCCACATTTATCTTGATCACAATGGTGGTAACCTCCTTGTTAACAATCTTGTGAGTTGAGGAGTTGATTCTCATTCTCATATCCATCAGGCAGATATGCTCTCCTCAGCTGGTCTGACTTAGGTATGGAGCCTCCATTCTTTATGTGGCGAGACAGGAAAGCACGGACTGCTGGGTGATCAGCCTTCTTAAGTGGGATGTTGGCTTCCAGGCACATTTTCACAAAGTCCTGGATAACACTGACTTTCTCTGTTTGCGCAGTACTGTTGCACTGAAGGGATGCAGTTAGGGGCCTCTGCTTCTTTCTTACCTTCTGCTCTTCAAATTCTGCCTTCCTCTTGGTGTGAGTCTTTGACTTAAGGTGGTCACTAATGGCAGACTTGCTAACATGATTCAGAACCACAGTGCAAGAAGTGCAGAAGAGTTTTCCTCCATCTTCGTGCAGCTCACCTCCAAACTCAGTGACTCGATCCAGGGGAGTCACATACAAAGCAGTCTTAGAACGGTTTCGGGCAGGTGGTGCTGTCACTACAAATCTTTGCATTCTGACTCTGAATAAGGTTCCGATCAGTTTCCAGTTTTCTTCGTCTTGATACTCAGTAGTGAAGGGTCTGCAGTGCAAAACCAAAGACGCTTGAAATCCTGGCACTTTCGTTTGTTCAAACCCGGAGATGCCTTCAAATCAGTTTTTCAACAAGTGGTGATGGGGAAATAGTTTCTGGGCTTGCACCCTATTTTCCCTGTGGTGCCGGGAAGTCATGCCTTTACGTAGGATTGGGGCCGCCGTTAGGGGAAGTGGACGAGAGGAAAGGAGGAGGAAGAATAAAAGGAACAAGGGGGTGAGGGAGGAGGGAGACCCGTCGCCTTTGCCCGATCGAGCCCCGCGGCGGCCGCCGTGTCCCCCCCCCCCCCCGCGCCCCGTCCTCTTGCGCCGCCCTCAAGATATTAATTTTTAACAATATTTGCCCTAAACTGTATTTTGGTCTTTGTTTTCAGCATCTCACATTTTATATTAAATATTATATATAGTAAAATATAAGCACTTTTTAATCAATTCATTCACATATATCCAATTACTTAAATATTTACTGAACATCAGACACTAAGCTATGTTTAGCAACTGAAACATAAATTCTTTCCAAATATGCCTGATTTAACAATACGAGACAACTAATTCTGATTTACATGCTTTTTATATTGATACGTGGCAATAGAGTGACTAGAATTGGGGGAAATATCACAGAAAAATGAATATTATTTCATATTTCAAGTAATCCTGTCCTGAATGATGCAGAGCTAGTAGAAAATAGAACAGGATATTTGATAGGAAAATGTATTTTGAAGAATAAAGCCCAACACTGGTACATCTGATGTTCTTGGAGTGCATAGAAACCTCACCAGGAACGTGAGTCAGGAAAGCTTCTTTGCGGGTGGCCTGGCCTGGTTCTCTTTTGTGGCTGTTCTCCCTTCCACGCAGCTCGCCTGGTGTTGCTCACCAAACCGGTACACGATAGGCACATCACTTGTTGCAAGCTCTCTTTCAACTCTTTATCTTTTAATGATTTGTCTGGCTGATTTCTACTTTTCCTGAGAGGAAAGAGAAACTATTTGAAATCTTGGTTTTAAAGCTCTTCTTCCTTGTGACTGCGCTATAATGAGGGCCCAGTCCATTTCCCGTGGAGCTGTGCAAAGAATACAAAATACACACGACCGGACAGGAGATGAGACTGTGAAGAGAGATGGGAAGGGGAAAAGGTCCTGCAGCTCCACCTTTAAAGGTGAGGGCTTAAAAATGTAAAGTGAAGTTACAGCTTATAGATAATTCAAAGTTACCTCTGTGCACATGAAGCAGATAGGTATATTTTAGAGGTTAAGATCTGTACACAAAGGAATAGCTAAAACAGAAATGATAAAATGTGCAGATGGTTGTGAATAAATTACCAAATGGTACTTGCCCAAATGCAGTAGCATTAGGTTTAAAAATAATTTCGATAAATTATGTTGTTGAGGTAATAAAAAGCATCTAATCTGAAAGCCAAAGATATTTGAAATTAGTAGGATTAATTTACCACAGATATGGCAGGTATAAGGATTAAATGATGTGAGTCGGATAGCTGTCATCAGCTAATAATAATAGATCAGCCCATTGAGTACATACCATGTGCTACATGCAGTATACCCCTTATTTCCACTGAATTATATAAACAACTCCCCATCGTACGTATTTGCATTTCCATTTAATATGCATGCGAGGAAGCTGACATTTAAAAGGTAAAACAACTTATGCAAATCATACAATGAAGTGGCACAGCCAAGATCTGCATCCACATTTCTGTCACCAGGAGTTGTTTTTAAAAAGAAAATGAAAATAAGTTAATTAATTAAGGTGGTTGACCGTATCGGTCTTTAAAGAAAGCCAGATTTAGGTTTTGTTTTCTGTTGTTTGTTTTCTGTTTTTTAAAAGATTTTATTCATGTATTTGAGGGAGAGAGAGCATGCATGTGTGAAATAGAACAAGAAAGGGAGAGATCAGGAGCAGCAGGGAGAGGAGAGGTAGAACATGACTCCCTGCTAAGTGGGGAGCCTGATGTGGGACTCTGACTCACGACCTGAGCCAAAGGCAGATGCTTAACTGACGGAGCCACCCAGATGCCCCAGACCTGGGTTTGAATTCTGACTAGCATTGGTGGGTAGTACAAGTGTGGACTTGGGTGTATTGGTTACACCAGCTGTGCCTGAGTTCCCTCATTTGTAAACATGTAGATAACAGTACATACAGTGAGCACGCAGTATCTTTACTATTAGGATGGATATGTTGCCCTTACTGACTCAGTTATCTATGACAAATACAACACTTGATGTTCATCCAAATATTTTAAGAGCTATTTTACTTGTCTTCAATTAGGAACATGATAACCCATCCAACCTTTTTTTTTTTTAAAGATCTTATTTATTTATCTGAGAAAGTGAGTGAGTGAGAGAGAGAGTGTGTGAGCAGGGGGGGAGGCAGAGGGAGAGGGAGAGGGAGAGGCAGGCTCCCCACTGATTGGGGAGCCCAATGTGGGACTCCATCCCAGGACCCTTGGATCATGACCTGAGCCAAAGGCAAATGCTTAACCGACTGAACCACTGAGGTGCTCCAAACCTACCCAAATCCCTTAATTGTGACCCCAGACATATAGCTGAGACTCATAAAATGTGAGAGCCCGTTGTTATTTCCTTTTATGCAGGTTCCTGTGTTGAAATATGTACTTTGTGACTATGGGGTAGTAATACTGCTAATGGAATATGGATACATTAAAAGCAACTCTTTTTGACAACCCTTTATTAATATGTAGCAATTAAATATATTAAGAAGCCTTGTTTTGCACACTCTTTCAACCACAGAACACTAAAGATGTATATGTGATAATTACAATTATCCTTTCTCTTCATTGTCCTGCTGAGGAATGCACTGTAATTCTGGCAGCCAGACTACATAGTTGGCTTGCTTTCCTTGGATTGCAGATGTCTAATTGCAGGCAACCATTTCATTTAAAATGGCTCATTAAAGTGAAAACCATTTAGCATCAGTAACATGGATCAGCATCCATGATTATGCATTTAATTAAAGTATGCTTTTCCTTACTTTTCTAATTTTTCTATTGATTGATCTATGCACCTTTCTATCTACATACACACAGAGACACACACACACACATACAGACACACGCACACAGACACTCCTACAGAATTATACAAAGCATTCCTTAGATATTAATTTTATTGCTTTGAAAAAGTTTAAATTCCTTGGGTATTGTTCCATTGAGTATGTATAGGAAGTAATAATTATAAAATTATAGAATTTATATTAGGAATAACCTAGGAGCCAATTTTCTGTTTTGTTGGCTTTTCTAGATGTAATATATTTTACATTAGTAAATGCATTTAAGATACTAAGATATTATTTGTTGATTGTCATTCCAAAGAATTGAAAAATGGGAAGATATCATTTGTCAGATCCTAAACACTACTGTGTTTACCAAGGAATGAAATAAGATTGTGAAAAGAGAAAACGAAACAAAACAAAACAAAACAAAAAAACTTTTATGCGTGATCTTTTTCACGCATAAAAGATCAATCATTGAGTCACAGTTTTGATGAGATGATATGTTCTGTTTTTCATTGTGTAAAAATAAGTTTATCGAATGACATTTGCTCAGTAATAGGACATTTGAAATTTAGTCATTTTACTTTTAATATAATAATAATGGTATTTTAAAAAAACATTGGAAGAAGACAGGCATTATATTTTAATTTTACTATCAGCTATGATGAACTATATGGATTGCAACTGGTTGACTATGCAGTCAATGTTTACATAATTATTTGCAAGCGTATTTAACATGTATGTGAGAATGTGATGGGAACTTTAAATTGAAAATACATAATAGAAAACCTGCTCCAAGTCTCTCTTTTGAGGCAGCCAGAGGTAGCCTCGTGAAGTCAAGATTGGTCTATCTTGGGCGCCTGGGTGGCTCAGTGGGTTAAGCCATTGCCTTAGGCTCAGGTCATGATCTAAGGGTCCTGGGATCAAGTCCCACATCGGGCTCTCTGCTCAGCAGGGAGCCTGCTTCCCCCTCTCTCTCTGCCTGCCTCTCTGCCTCCTTGTGATCTCTCTCTGTCAAATAAATAAATAAAATCTTAAAAAAAAAAAAAAAAAAGATTGGTCTATCTTGACCAGAGTTTATCTACCTCCCCCCTGGATGTTTTAATTGCATTTTCTCTTCTCCCACAAGCACTCCTGGAAGTGTAAAAAGTGCTTAGAGGTGCGCTATTTGTCACCCAACAAAAAAGAGTTATTAAAAATAATTGTCGCTAACATAAACTCAGCCCTTCATATGTACAGTTCTGTAGTAGTTGCCTTTCACCACATTCCTGGTTTTTCCCCCATTCTTAATGTGAGTCAGAAGCAAGTGAAAATGAGAGCCAGGAAAGAGGAAAAACAAGAGGGGGGGAAAGGGAACAGAAAGGAGCAGCAAGAAAAAGAGAAAAACAGCTCCCCCATGGAGGGGAAAGAGCCACATCAAAAAAAGCAAGGATGAGAGGATCCCCTAGAACTTGAGAGAAAAGACAGGCAATTGATACTGAAGAGTTAAAAGAGTGAGGGAAATAGAGACGGGGAGAAAGCAGTTGGAGTCTGAAGTGTTAGTAAACCATGCCTCTCACATACTGCAATTTACTTCAGTGTTTGTCTTCAAAGTGTTATCATATCTTATCACTGCTTTGAAATGCAAAGTAGATGACTGATTACTATTCACAGTTCTTCAACTTTCTTTACAAGCAGACCTTCAAGTACTTCTATGTGGTTTCAGCCCCAGTAGCTAACTAGTCTTAGAAATTATCCCAGCAGTGAAGAGTGAAGAGAGCATTACACATCTTAAGGAATGGGTTTAAACTACAAGTGAAATGTGACTCTTTTATAAATAGGCAATTCCCACCCTAACTCGGTTGCCAAAGGAACTGTTCTGCTTCCTTCAGTTAATTCTCATCTCTGCCCTCAGTTACTTTATTGCTTTTCTGATGAGTGAGGAAAGGGGACCACCAGAAAAATCTCTTTGTACTGAGAACTTCATAAAGGATTGAACATCAGGAGTGCCCAAACTCTACAAAGTTCACTATAATTGGGAAAACAAGATAGACACAATGATACAACTCATGAATAATTTCAAAGACTGTTAAAAAAAAAAAAAAAGTTAAATCCTGTGTAAATTTGAGAATGAAAAAAACTGGAGAGACTCATGACAAAAATTCACACTTCAGGGTTCTTTCAGGGAGTTTGGTAAAAAAGAACCTAAACTCATATTTTATACAAGCAGCAAAATAGATAATGGTGTTTCAATAAAAAGGTAAAAATCAGAACCTCACACAGATACAAAAATGAACACGTGCTACACATATTATTTAGCTCACAGAAGAGCCAGGCAGATGTTAATACCGGTTAGAAAGAGAAGCCAAAGGACAGCTTTATAGACTAGGAATGTAACCAAACCCAAGTCCATTTGCTCGATGTGCATGCAGCCAAGCCAATCACTGAGTATCAAGTTTGCAGCAAGGAAAGGGTTTATTCCAGAGGTACCCCAAATTGCCTTGTCTCTCTGAAGAGGGAGAGAACAGAGTTTCATAATCATCTAATCACTGAGATTTCCTACATACTGGTGAAAAGGGTTGGGAAATTTACAATTCTTCAAGGCAAAAGATAGAGCATGTGTATGAGGCAAGCATCCGGGAAGATAAATCCCATGTTCACTTTGGGGTGGAGAATTAGCCTCAGAACTGCATAGAATTCAGTCCCTGATGTCAGGGGGTTCTGTCAGGACGAAGAGAAGGGACTATGGGCAAGTGCTGTGAGCTGGCACAAACTGGGTGGGGTCTCGGTCTTGTTATCTCTGGTAGAGAACACAGGGCCTTGCTTATTCCCAGATTGGAATCTGGAATCCAGGCTTCTAACGAGAGCTAGTAGATTTGTTACTGGGGTCTGGGAAGACGCAATAGCTGGTTAGGAGAAAATAACTCTTTGAAAAACAAGCTTTAAACTTTTTGCTAGTTTCAACCCTATATTGTACCGTTTCAAGAATATAAAAAATAAGGCAAAACTTTTTTTTTTTCCACAAACAGGGGAAGAAAGTCAAATGAATCCTCTAGCAGCCAAGACAGAATTTGTATGTCTCTCAGATTCCTACATTTTACTGACTTTTAAACTATTTTCCATAGAATCATATTTTTGGCCTGCCAATGTCAAGGGTGCTCTAGTCCATACATAATTTTCCTTTGAATTACAAATGCTTTCTCTCAAATAGTAAGATCAAGAACCAAGAGAACCTTAATAATACTCATTGCATCACCTCTAAATGAATATGAACAGCATCTCATGAACATTACAAAAGACAGAAACCTTGACTATTCAAATTATTGTATTATATAACACATTTTTTCTCACACCACACTTTTTTTTTCCCCTTAATGTGATAATTGCTTTATATTTAGGTTATGCCTTTTATGGGGAACTTAACATTTCACTTATTCTAATCAATTGATCTAGTCCTCTGGGATGATGTATTTTCTCTCTTCTATGGATAAAACAAATTAACCTCCTGTCTGGATCTTTAAAAGAAATGTGTAAAGGTTTGATTAATGGTAGAGTTACAGGATCTTTTTTGAAGTAGAGGAAGTGGTATAATTACTTAGTTAATTAGGCTCTATTTTGGGGAAGTATCATTTGTTGAGACTGCATTAAATAATTATAATCTTATTTCTTCATTTTTCTACAGAGAAGATACTTGGTTATTTTTCCCTAATATTTTAAAGCTACTATTAAGTGTCTAATTTTCTGTCAATACAATAACTACATTTATATCATCTTGTGGTTCAATTTAACTCCCAATTCAGATAATTCTCTATGGAATTTTCCCAAAATCAAAAAAAAAAATCACATATTGCAGAGAATTGTGAATACTCATATTCTGATGGTCTCTGTGTTTTCATTATCTTTATAATGGGATTCTGAATAGAATATAATAGTTTATTTTTGTATTTTGGAAAGAAACATATCTAAATCCAAACATATCTCTTAAATTCTTTTTTTAAAAAAGTCGAGCCAATCTTAGCATTCAATTCCCTGCTAAAATCCTTAAGTCACCTGCCTTACCGAGGTGTACCAGGCTCTGTTTCCTCTGACTTTTGCAAACTCTGGTTCTCCATCTTTTCATCCTTTCCTTGCTTTTGTCCTGCAGAAATACTGTCTGTCTTCCAGCTGTTAAAAGTCTCTTCTCTCACCTAATCTTGGCCCACACCCTTTCTTTACCCAGTCAACTATTCATCCTGTATTTGAACTTTCAGAAGTTATTTCCTTAAAGTCACAACCTCCCTGATGTCTCAATCTAGATCAGTCATCCCAATCACAATATCTTGATCTTTCCTTCCTACCCCTTATTGCAGCTTGTAATTATATCCACTTGTTAGATTACTTGATAATTCTTTATTCTCTCCATTGGACTCTCCAGCTTGTAATTATATCCACTTGTTAGATTACTTGATAATTCTTTATTCTCTCCATTGGACTACATGGAGAGTAGACACTTTATCTGTTCCTCTTACATTTCTATGCTCAGTGCTTAATGCAATGTATGCCATACAGTAGGCATTTAATAAATATTTGTTCAATAAATGAATATAGTGTTTGACATTAATTCCCTTTCTGAATGTGATGTGACAATTAAAATGTCTTTTAGTAATTTCATGTCCAAAGTAATGACTGTTACTCTCCCACAAAATAAAATTATTGAAAGAGTTGTTTTCATTACCCCTTTGGAATACATGGTATTAATTAAAATAACTAGTGATTACTAATTGAAAAGCTTTTATTGACTTAGATTAATGTTTGTTTTTAACTATTTCACCAGGTGAACTCTATTTCTGTGGAATAACTAATTTCTGAAAACTTCTACCAGTATTCTTTTTATCTTTATACCAAAGTATTTTCTACCCATTATATCTACAAATTATTTGCTTATTTTTTTTAAGAGTTTTTTTTTTTTTTAAGATTTATTTATTTGACAGACAGAAATCACAAGTAGACAGAGAGGCAGGCAGAGAGAGAGAGAGGGAAGCAGGCTCCCCACCGAGCAGAGAGCCCGATGCGGGACTCAATCCCAGGACCCTGAGATCATGACCCGAGCTGAAGGCAGCGGCTTAACTCACTGAGCCACCCAGGTGCCCCAATTATTTGCTTATTTTATATTAAAAATTCAGTAGCATGTTGACCATTTGGAAGAAAATGATACCAAAGGTTTTGGAAAATGAACAAGATGAGCTTTTAAAGTTATCATTTTTATATAATGGATTAGTTATAGGTGTATTTTGAGTTTAGTATTTAGAAACAAATAAAAATATCTCAAGTGAGGAGTGCCTGGTTGGCTCAGTCAGTGAAGCTCACGACTCTTGATTTCTGCTCAGGTCTTGATCTCAGGGTCATGAACTAGATCCCCACTTCCAGCTCCTCACTCAGCGGGAATCCTGCTTGAGATTCTCTCTTTCCCTTTCCCTTTGCCCCCACCCTCCATGCTCCTGAATGTGTTCTCTCTCCCTAAAATAAATAAATAAATCTTTAAAAAAAGATATCTCAAGTGAATCGAAATAAATGAAGTACGGGAAAATTTGACACAGAAGCACCATGGCTCCTGTATTATTATACTTTTTTACCTTTAAATTGTCTAATTACCTTTGAGTAAGAAGAGCAATGATATATATAAAATCTCTACAAACAGTAATCTGCCTTTGACCTGTTTAAGTTCATACTTCTTTGCATGAAATTTCCTTTATCTCTTTTATTTAAATGATGCTCAGTTGTGTTTTGGCAGTTTATTTGAATAACATGTGTCATTTTCTCTATTTAGATTATACTTTATTTTTTCCCCCAAAAGGGATGCAGTTATTGGTATTTGATCCCATTTAAATGAAGAAGGAAGAAACATTTAATACTTAATATTTAGGCTACATCATAAATAGTAGGTTGAAGCTGGCAATATAAATGGAGGAAATCAATTTTTGTATATTTTGAGGTAGTATAGAATTTAGGTTTTTGAGAAAATAGAGGTTTAATGTAATTGGGGAATGTCCTAATCTGGGGAATGTCCTAATCTAAGAAACTCTTGTCCCTTTCAAGGGTCTTTATAAGTCCACTAAGAATCAAATTGACATGTGGGGTTAACAGGAGAAAATCAAATGTAATTTCATATGTAAAGGGAATCCACACAGATGCAGAAATTCCAGAGACAGTCAGGCAAGATGAGGTGTATATATATCATTCTGAACTAAGGAAGAAGGGGTAGGGTTATGGGACTTCAAAGGGCAGGAATGTAGTTCACAGGAAGATGGAAAGGATTGACTGGTAAACAGGTGTTTGCAGGGCCTTGGAAACAATGGGACATAGAGGCCTTGCTAGGCTCCTCCCTGTCTATTATAACTAGTTCATATAATAATGTAGTTATCTGTGGTGATAGCTCTCCTCCTGGAGCAGGTACTCTAGATTCCTTTTAGGCATTGTGCAGGGGAGGTAAAGAGCTTTTTCTGAATCTGCAGGATTTTGATTGCTTTTTGACTTGGAATAATCTTCATGCCAAAAGAGCCCATCTTGGGGAGGCTCGCCCTTGGTCCCTGTAGCTGACATAACAAAATACCATAGACTGAGTGACTTAATGGATACTTATTTTCTCAAAGTTGTGGCAACTGTAAGTTCAAGATCAGTGTGCCAGCATTGTAGGATTTTAGTAAGAGCCCTCTTCCTGGCTTGCTGGCAGATGGCCATCTTCTTTCTGTGTTCTCACATGGTAGGGAGAGAATAAGAGAGAATGGGGTGGGGAAGGGCAAGAGGGAACAAATTTTCTGGCGTCTTCACTTATTAAGACACTAATTTTATCATGAGGTCCCCACCTCATCTAAACCTAATTCCTTCCTGAAGGCCCCATCTCCAAATACTATGACATTAAGGGTTAGGGCTTCATTATATGAGTTTGGTGGGGACACAATCCAGTCCACAGCATTCCTCTCTGGTCCCACCTCCCCAAAATTCTGGTCCTTCTTGCATGCAAAAACTTTCTTACATTCATTCCATCCCCAAAGTCCCAAAAGTCTTAACTCATTTTAGCATCAACTCTAAAGGCTAAACTCCAAAATCTCATCTAAATATCTAAATCAGATTTGGGTGAGACAAAGTCTGAATCATCCTGAGGAACAATTTCTCTCTAGCTGTGAACCTGTGAAACAAGACAAGTTATAGGCTTCCAAAATTCCATAATGAGTCAGACATAGGATAGGCATTCCCATTCCAAAAAGAAGAACTACAAAAGAAAGAAGCGACAGGTCTTAAGTCCAAAACCTAATAGGGGCAAATTCCATTAGATCTTAAGGCTTGAGAATTAATAATCATCTTTGGTTCAATGTCTTGTCTTCCAGACCCAGTGGAGCAGTCGTCTTTCCCCTCAGCTCTACTGGGTGAAGGTCATTCTCCCAAGGTTCTGCAAGGTGGGGATCCCTCCCACAAAGCTATTCTAGGTAGGCCTCCTATCCCCAAGGCTCTGGGAAGCTCTGCCCCGAAGGCTATAGGTATAAGCCCTCTGGCCTTTGACTTTGAGGTGATAGTTCCACCCTCTGAAACTGAGGAGGAAGCCCTGATGATCTCTGAATTCCCTTTGGGATCATGCTTACCTTTTCTTGGAGAATAGCCCTCTGTAGTAGCCAAATGGCTCTGTGGTCCAGATGTGTATAATCCAAGAAGTCCAACAACTATACTTGAGTATCTCTCAGGTCCTCTTTCCTTTTCAGTTCAAACTAGCAGTGTCTTGGCTGGTATAAATTTATCTCTATTCCTGGTCTCTGCTGAGGTAGCTGATTAACTCCATGAGTCCCACTCATGATCTTTTCATCAGATGGTTGTTCAGCCACATCTTTAGTGTTTTCTTTGGAACAAGCTTTCTCACTTTTTTGCAATATGGGTAGACTCAGAATTTCTCAAAGCTTCAAGGTCTGGTTCCTTAAGTATATCTTAAGGAACATGCTTAAGTATTTCTTAAAGTAGCACTCCTCTCAGTACCAAAATCATCTGTATTAGTCAGGGTTCTCCAGAGGAACAGAATATATATAATATGTAAGATATTAAAATATTTAATATACATAATATATGTTTTATATATGTATATCTGTATATATATATATATATATATATATATATATATATATATATACACACACACACATGTATACATATATGGAGAGAGATTAATTATAAAGAATTGGCTTATGTGATTACAGAAGCTGAGACGTTCCTAAGATCTATCTGTACTAAGTAAACTGGAAACCCACGAGAGTCAATATGTATATTTCTAGTCAAAAAGCCAGCAGACTCAAGCCTTAAGAAAAGCTGATGTTTCAGTTCAAGTCCAAAGGCAGGAAAAGACTGAAGTCCCAGCTTAAGGCAGTGAGGCAAGAGGAGTTCCCTCTTATTCGAAGGTACCTCTATCTTTTTGTTCTATTCAGGCTTTTGACTGAATCTAGGGCCACCTACCTTAGGGAGGGTAATTTGCTTTATTCTGTCTTCTGATTGGTGTACATGTTAATCTCATCTGCAGATACCTCACAGACATACTCAGAGTAATGTTGGAACAAATATCTGAGCACTCTGTGGCCCAGTCACATTTGATACATAAAATTAACCATCACAGGGAGACTAGAGATAAAGATCCTGAGGGAAAATTGTAGAAAGAGGTTGGAGCAGATTTTACAGAGCTTTAAAGTACACATTAAGGAATTGATTTTTGTCATCAGAGAATTTGAAGGAAGAGAGAGAGAAGTAATCTGATTAAAATAGTGAAATACCGTGAGGTGGAGTGGGGTTGTTGTAAAGAAAGACAGGGAACAAGGTAGTAAATACTATACTTGAAAATTGTGGTTTGATCTCAAGTTGTCTCTCTGAAGTGAGAAGGTTTTGAAGGTTTTTTTTTTTTTTTTTTAAGATTTTATTTATTTATTTGACAGACAAAGATCACAAGTAGGCAGAGAGGCAGGCAGAGAGACTGGAAGAAGCAGGCTCCCCACTGAGCAGAAAGCCAGATGCGGGGCTTGATCCCAGGGCCCTGGGATCATGACCTGAGCCGAAGGCAATGGCTTAACCCACTGAGCCACCCAGGCACCCCCAGGTTTTGAAGTTTTGAAAGACTGACTTGATGTGGAATATGAGAGGAATCAACAATGGCTGCCAAGTTTTTAGTTTTAGCAAATATATTTATGACGCGCCATTTACCAAAAAAGAGAAAATGAGGGAAGGAGTAAGTTTTGAGGGAAAGATGCTAATACTAGTTTTAGTTAGATGAATTCTGAGGAGTGGGTGGACACATTGGAGTGGTGCAGTTGTGAGGTCCGGATGTGTAGTCTGGGGTGCTCTTACTCACTGTGAGTGGCCCAGAGTCCCTATAGAGGGGATGTTGAGATGAAAAAGAGTGTTTAATGAAAAGGTATACCATACTTAATGGACAGAGCAGGGGGGCACTGGAGGCACCCTCAGTTGTCCTTCCGTATGTCAACATTCATACATTCATACCTCAGAAATATTAGGGTCTGGAAAAAACAATGGTGTCATGTTCAGAAATGTGTAGAAATCATGACTTCATTTGATCTCTAGGTTTGGGTCATGTTTTAATGAGTTTCTACTTTTATGGCTGTTACGTTGATTTTCTTTTTTCTTTTTTTTTTTTTTTGGCACCTGTTAGCAGAAGGGTTTTATAGGCCGAAGGTCTAGTTTGGCTGTAGATGTGAAAGTAGATGGCATGCATGCTGTGGAAGAGGTTGAGCAAAAATCAATCTACCTCAGAATCAATTAAAATCAGGAAAATTTTCCAATGTCAACAGGGTATTTAGGATGAGAATAATTAAATGAGCTTTAGAAGCAAATGAATTATTGATTATTCAGAAATATCAGGTCCAAGAAGATAGAGGTTAAAATGTATGACTTCCTCTTCCCCCTCCTAGTGAGAAAGAAACAGACAATTCTTCTAATTCGAAGTTTAGAAATAAGCTGTTGGGTGGAAGAATTGGAAAATCGTAACATTATAGGCAAAACACAATACAATTGGTACTTTGAATATATATGTATATATTCAAAAAACCATCTCTATTTTCAGAATTACTTTAAAATTTCGTTAGGTAAATTTTTAAGAGATTGATAACACTTTTTTTTCCTCTTTAGAATTTGCTTTGATGATGTAGTGCAAATTTCGGTTTTGTATTCTTTCCCTGAGAATTGTTCTGGTGTTCCCACCTGCTCTATCTTCACAGTACTTTTACCTCCTACCTTCTTTACCCTCTGAGACACTGGCATCATTCAGTCATTCTCCCAGGCATTCATTCATGTGGTAAATATTTCTTAAGCAAAGGGGAAGTCTACACTCTCACAGAGCTTGCATTTTATTTTATTTTATTTTATTTTTATTATTTTTTTTTTTCTTAGAGAAGAGAGACAGCTGGAAGAGGGGGAGAAAAAGAATTTTTTTTTTTTTTAAGATTGTATTTATTTATTTGACAGAGATCAGAAGTAGACAGAGAGGCAGGGGGGGAGTGAGAGGGGGTGGAAGCAGGCTCCCTGCTGAGCAGAGAGCTCCATGCCCAACTCAATCCCGGGACCTTGAGATCATGACCTAAGCTGAAGGCAGAAGCTTAACCCACTGAGCCACCCAGACACCCCCAGAGCTTGCATTTTAGAACAGGGTTTCCCAAATTGACAGTTTGGGCTAGATAATTCTTTATTGTCAAGGGTGTCCTGTGAAATATCAGATGTTTAGTAGTATCCTCGGCTTCTACCCAAGAGATGCCTCTAGCACTCCTTAACAAATGTCTCCAGACGGTGCCAAATGTCCTGTTCTTGGCAAAAAACACCACTGTAGAGAACCACTGTTCTACAGGGAGGAAACAGAAAATAAACAAACAGAATATCAATGATGGTAAGTTCCATGAAGTAACATAGAAACCAGGACTGTGGTATGAGAGGTAGCAGGGGCAAGAACTCTGAAGATTTCTCATCAAGGACAGCAGTCCACAGAGTGAGCAGACACAGGAAGCCCTGCTTATCATTCACTGAGAGCCTGTCTATGAAATTGTCAATTAAGACAAGAGCCTGCTATATTATTTATATGATTAAATTATTTCTGGTTCTTGACTATTTACAAAATGCCATAGTCACAGTAAGATGTTTTTTGAATATGTCAAGTAAGTACCTCAGCTGAATAGAGCATTTATAACTTCAAATGGACTATCGCCTGCTATTGATTTCGCTGTCCTGTTTCTGCCACTGAGAAACATGAGGATCAATAAGTCACATAGGCCCTCAGTGGGTGGTTGGAAGGTATATTTATTTAAAACCACTTCGTTAATTTTTGTTTATTACATTATTTCATCTATCTGAAAGCAGGTCTGCCAGTTTTTGATTTCAGGTTTGTCAGAACTCTGAATGGGAGCGGCTGTCATAGCTCGATAAATCAAAGAACAGTAGATGTGGATTCTGGTTCAGGCTCTGTTATTGACTGGTGGAGAGAAGGGGACAAATCATTTTACCCTTGGACATCTTCTCTTAAAAGGGGACTATTACACTTTATTACTTCACAACTTTCTATGAAGAAATGATGTAGTAAATGTAAGAGCCTTTTAAAAAAATACTATGAGTAAATAAATTATGTGTATCTATGTATTTTGTAAGTAGGTAAACCTATTAAGGACAATTTTGTATTTCTCAGATACCCTTGAAGCTGAGGGAGAGCAATTGTCACTTTTGCCATCGCTCTGTGTTTTTTTTCTCATCCAACCTGCTTAGCCTTTTAAGTTCCTGTGCTACTCGGGTAAATTTCCCTCCAGTTTAACGTATTTAGCATGGTCTAAAGTTTAACATAAGTTTAACATAATTTTCTATAGACTTGTAGCTTACCCAGAAAACTAGTGAGACTCTTAAAGCTTTCTTTCTAGAGCAGTGATTCTCTTTTTCATTATTACTTGCCAACCCCCAAGGAGTCTGTTTATTGTTTTCCTAATTGCTCACCCCAGGAAATGCTAATGCCACACATTTGTTCCTGCTCAAGAACCAATTTTGCCCTCTGGGAGTGATGTGGCAAAGCCTCCCCCCACCCCCCACCCCCGAAACCCCACTCCCACCATCATTGAGAATGCAAGCTTTAATGTCTCTAGACTCAAGCTGGAATCTACATTCCCAGCAGCTTTTTGGCAGATTCCTCCAGTCCAGATCTACTCTGGTCGTGTGGGGTGAGACCGTGACTCAGCTAGCGGGATCTCATGGTAAGCCCCTGCTCTCCAGGCTGGTTTATTCTTCTGAAGTCACCAGATGTCTGAACAGTTCTTTGGCCATAAGACGACATTATATTGGCTGCTCTTAATGTTAGGAGGATTAAGCGAGGGGATACCTAGAAGGCACTGAGCGCCCTGCATGGTATGTGATAAATACGTGTGTTCTTTATTCTTGATACCTAATAACAGCAGGCAAAAATAGAAAAGGAAAAGAAGGGTGGAGGGACTACTGCTCTTAAGTCATGCCATTGTGCTTTGTACTTAGATTATTTTCCTTTTATTTTTTAAGCTATATTCAGAGCTTGATCTTTGCTTTTGTTTCTCTTTTACAATGTTAGAGTTAACTCATGTTTCAGCCTGTCATCTGCAAATTTATTTGGCTTTTAGGGTTCTCATCCCAGATGGACAAAAGAAAAATAAATAAAATAAACCAACTACTACACTGGGGAGGGCAAAACCGGGGAGAGCCACAAGTGTGCCCGTATCCAACTGGTGATTTCCCCTTAGAACTGTGATTCTCAACCTTGACTGTATAAATTAGACTGAAGAATGAACTAGGTGTTGGCATTTTTAAAAATTCGCCAGGGGATTATAATGTGAAGTTGTCAACATCTACTGTATATTCAAATTGTAAAGAATCTATTAAAATAGACCATCTCTTCCAAATATCTCTCTTTACAAGGATATTACTAGACTTTTCATTCACCTAGTACCCTTTTGAATTCCAGATACACCTTGTCTGCACAATTCATCTATTCGAAGGGAAAACTTTTCCTCTGCCATCTTTTAGGTTCAACTGGTTGGGTCCTGCAAATTAACTGACAATAGATACCTTAACAGGAGAAAGGTCTCTGACCTGTGTATGAGCACAATCTAGTACGCAGTGATGAGTAACGAAAAATAGCCAGAAATGAAAGTTATATAACGTCCTTACAAAAAAGGGAGGAGAGGTTTCAGGCTTCAGTGGGAAACTATCAAAGACTCTGTTGGCCTTTCTGAAGTTAATAGAATGGGTTGGATTTCTCCACAGCAGCTGAATTCTTAAGAAACTTCCTCCGAGGGGAATCAATGGCAGCTGGGTTTTCAGTGGACTCTGCTTTAGTCAGATGAGGCAGATTCAGATTTCTTTCTGTATGTTCTATAGTTCGGATGTATCGTTTTAAAATTATTTGTACGTCAAAACTGTGCTCCCTTCATCTGAAACTTTTAAAACCGTAAGTATAGAATGACCCATAACTTTACCCAAAAAACAAACTATATTTGTACGGCATAACCGAGTGCTCACTGTGTCCTAATTTTGTTCAGCTAGACCAAATAATTTGCCCATCATCAATAACTGTTAAATAGCAGAGCCTGGATTAAACCCAGGTTTATCTGACTCCAAGGTGAACGTTCCATCATACCCTGCTGATCCCTAGTGATCACTGCTCTCCTTAGAGTTCTAATCAGTATAATAAGCTATCGTAAAACTTTACTAGGGATGATTATTGGTAAATACCTTCTCCTACATCTGGAAATAGAAAATTTAGGCCTCTTTACAGTTTTTAGCATTTTAGAGGGGCCTGATCAATTTATTTGAAAATTTTCTCAACACACCAGAATGCAATTCGCTTGAGTATAGAAATTTAAAAGCTGTCTATTTTGGCCTTCAGAGACCTCTTTCCTTATCTTTTCCTCCCTTCCCATCGAAATTGTGTTCTCTTTGCCACAAAAAAAAAAAAAAAAAAAGAATTAAAATTGGAGTTCTGTGGTTTCTTATTTTTCCTTTTGGTACCTAACACATACACTGTGGGGGAGGAAAAAATTTATCCAATTGTCTCAGGGCCCTTGGTTGGGTCTGAAAATTAAACTGATAAAGACAGATTAAAAGAAGCATACAAATGTATTTAATATGAATTTTATGTTGTACAGCAGTCTTCATAAAGAAATAAAGACCAGAAGAAGCAAACCTGAGTATGTTTATGCTAAGTTTGATGAAGTGTGGACAATTGTGAAGGAACATGGTAGGTTAAGAAATATAAGGTTATTGTAATAAACTGGGAGAAGTTTAGCAAGGCCTGTTTGCTAGGGTTTTATTGACATCCCTTTGGCTTCTGAGATAAGGATGCTTCTTTCCTTCCGGTGTAGGGAGGGTTCCTCTTACATGAGGGTTTTATGAGGTGTTTCAGAGAAGAAACTTGGGGAGTCGAGGGGAGGAAATCAAAGTGATCTTGCTTCTGCCATTTTTCCAAGCTCCTTCAGCTTAAACTCTACAGTATGATGCGGTGCCATGTTTTAGGGTGGTGTGACCTGAACCTCATCAACACCAACCTTCAACATAGAATACCACGTACCCTATATGGTAGGTTCTATCCTTTCTATTTTTTTGTCCTTACTCAAAAAATAATTAAAAGGTAAGAGCTACTTAAGGAAATATTAGAGTAAACATTATAGTTGCTTTATCTGGAACAGAGTTAATTTTGAGTCTCCTTGTAGGTAAGGCGAAAAAATAAGTAAAATGATTTATGCAATTCCCATAGCTGATGGAAAAAATATTTTATTAGTTCATTTGCAAAGTTTTTTTTTTTCACATTTTAAGAGAAATTTATTAAGTTAATTCTTATATAAGGAACATTAAATAACATGATCTTAAAAGACTGCGTATTAGGGGCGCCTGGGTGGCTCAGTGGGCTGAAGTCTCTGCCTTCGGCTCGAGTCATGATCCCGGAGTTCTGGGATCGAGTCCCACATTGGGCTCTCTGCTCGGTGGGGAGCCTGCTTCTTCCTCTCTCTGCCTCTCTGCCTACTTGTGACCTCTGTCTGTCAAATAAACAAATAAAATCTAAAAAAAAAAAAAAAAAAAAGACTGCATATTACATTCTTCAGAGTTATTTCATTTCTTTTAGCTTTTGGTAAAAGCTGAGGGTATAATATCAACATATTATTTGAAGAAAGAATATCTTCTGGTAGCAAAGAGTATTATAAATAAGACTAGACTTTGGATATTTAATGTTAGGTATACACAACTTAGGGATTTCATCAGAGTGAGTAACTGCCACATCCCTATGCCGTCTCCATCGGAGAGCACCAACATAGCAAACAGCTGAATATGGTGGGTCTGCTATTCAAGTGCTGATTACCCTACCGGGTCAGTGCTTAAAAAGTACCTGGCAAAGTTATGCACTTATAAAGGCTGATAGGTATTCTTACCCAAAATGGACAGAGGAACATTTTACTTATGAATGGATGTATGAGGTCATAGTACAAAATTTAGCATTTGTTTTTATTAATGAATCTCAAAGTTTAATGCCACTTAATGAAACTAAAAATAAGGGGAAAAAATTTCTTAGTCCTGTCCTCTCTTTTCTGCCTCTTCTAAATTTCTTTTTAAAACCTTAGCTGTTGGGTGCCTGGGTGGCCCAGCTGGTTGAGCATCTGCCTTGGCTTGGATCACGATCCCAGGGTCCTGGCTCCCTGCTCAGCAGGGAATCTGCTTTTCCCTCTGCTCCTCCCCCTTGCTTGTGCACATGTGCTTTCACTCTCTCTCTCAAATAAATAAATAAAAATCTAGGAAAAAAACAAAAAACTTAGCTGTTCAGAGTGATTCCCATGAAGCTACATTTTTAGATGTTTCCCCTATATCCCTCCTCATCAGGATCACTTACCATTGTAACATTTTAATTTAGATTTTCAGAGGACTTCTTTTTATTTCTTTCTGATTGAGTTATCTTATCATCAGAATCTTAGATTTTTCTGTTTTTTTGAAAGTTCTGAAATCTGATTTCTTAAAACATGGACTGTTATAATTTAATCCCCAAATTCTCACCTCTTAGCTACCTTTCCTCAAGATTATCCTGAATATTTGGTGGCAAGTCATTTGGAGTTCCATCGTTCCAACTTGGCCACCCATTTCTTCTTACGGATTCAAAGTCATTGAACTGCTTCCTCTAGCATCTGAGGCATTAAACTGCCAGCCAGCAAGGCAAGCAAAGAAATGACTTCTTTAGTTGAATAACACTCCAAGGAGAGTTGAGTACTCTTTTTCCTCTCTCCTTCCTATCATTTGTATAACTCATCATACTAGCGTTTTTGTATGTGAACATGGAATAATCGTCCATTTCAATCATATGCCTGTGTATTATCCATATTATCCTCACGAATGGCTCCACTTACAATCCTGTCTTTTTTTATTGTCACCGTCCAACCACCTTCAGAGTTCTAGCTCAGCAGGTAAAATAGATTTCATTATGCTATCCTTCCTTCTAACAGACTTGTTTCTTCAGTTAAACTATGCACTTGCACTGCTGCATTCTAATATTGAATCTCTCAATTTCCCTTGGCAAATACACATGCACTCAAGTGAATGGACATGCACACACATATCCTTTTTATTGTAATCCTCTGGCTATTCATATGTAGTCATCTGAGGACACAGTTGTTATTGTTGTTTTTAAGATTCTATTTATTCATTTGAGAGAGAGAGACAGAGAGAGTACAAGCAGGGGGAGAGGCAGAGGGCGAGGGAAAAGCAGACCTCCTCTGAGCAGAGAGTCCTACATGGGGCTCCATCCCAGGACCTGGAGATCATGAGGTGACCAGGAGGCAGATGCTTAACCACCTGAGCCACTGAGGTGCCCCAGGACTAAGATATTTTTTATATACAGTGATGTTCTTCTGTGAATACCTTGGGAAATTTCCCAATGTTTTTCTTTCTATCTTATCTAATATAACTTTTATAAGCTGTGTTAATATTTTATGTATATTTTCTCTCCTTAAATTTTACTTTAAAATACTCTGAATTAGATCAGCAGATCATGAGAGAGTTAATATTCTTTCATATGAAAATGTATTGCATACTTAGCCAATGCCCACCTATTTTGGTATCTTAAACCATGAATTTGCTGCCACTTATGTAACTAGTAGCTTTGCATTTGTTCCTTTCCTAAATTATGTAGTACATCAGAGAAAGAGTTTAAAAGAGCATCTGGGTCCTGGGAGACCTTTAGTTTCCTGCCGAGGACATCATAGCTTCATAGAAACTGTTCGTATGTTTATCACAATGGCATGATTCAAATCTGCATAAACTATCAGGCATGAGTAGTTGTTAGCATGTGTGATAGATAGTCCTTGTGTGTTTTGTTTTTTTTTTTCCCCCATTATGTCCCTGATGTATATTCCAGAAAGACACTGCACTTCCTATTTGGCCATATCAAGTTTACATAAAATTCATTCTTCCTTCTTGGTGAATGATAGTTTTTATCCAATTAGATGGCCTTCATTCTTTCTTGAAAAGTAGACAGTTACTTCCAAGTCATTAACTTTTGGTTTCTTTCTTTTTTTTTTTTTTTTTTTTTAAGATTATTTATTTATTTGACAGACAGAAATCACAAGTAGGCAGAGAGGCAGGCAGAGAGAGAGGAGGAAGCAGGCTCCCCGCCGAACAGAGAGCCCGATGCGGGACTCGATCCCATGACCCTGATCTTTTGGAATGTCTGTGCTTCTGTGAATTCATATACATATGGATATCTTAATTCATTGAGCCAATAATAATATACTTCAAAAAAAATTCAAAGATGAAAAATACTGTTTTGTAATAACAATATAGATATTAATATTGGTAGACATATCATTCACTATTATTTGGGTTGCTTAAATTATATCTAAATGCTAATTAGATTCAGTTGAAAGTAGAGAGAAAGACCATTTCTAGTGCATTTAAGAGAGAAAACTGCAATACAGAATTTATCTTTGGATATTATTAAACAACAATTATATCTTACTTTGTTCTGTGACTGGCAGGCCATGTGCTATAGAGACCACAGCCAGAGTCTCTGCAGGAGGATTGCAGATACTGCCAAGTCAGAAGGAGACACCAGCCAAGGGGATCTGGCATTGCAATTGCTAGAATTTCTCCTGAAAATGTTCATATTTTAGGCAAAAATAAACAAAATGATGTTACCATAGTACCTACCAAATAGAACCAGGGACAAATCCTTCTTGAATTAATGTAAGTTATAGCATGATGTAGAAATGGAAAGCTTATAAATGAAAAATATTCATTCGGGCAAAATAAATGGATACTTTGGAGTTAACTATTTCTTATTCTAAGAGTTGTTAGAAATAAAGTAGACCAAAATGTATTATCTATTAGTGAATGTCATAGAATACACAAAGCAGATAATTGAATAAAAATTATTTAGTGGTGATAAAATTTGTATTCTAGGAGCTAATCATCCTTGTTCAATTAAAAGACAAATTAATGTAAGGGAACTCTAGTACAACTAAAGACTTTAAGAAGGACATTAAATATATTCATTAAACCATATGAAATTGCCATTTTTGTAAGTCAAAAATGGTTTCTATAATTTCAAATGCTTTTAAAATAATAATAGTTTTAAATAGTTTTAATACATGTTAATATATATAATGCATACTAAATAGTTTTAATACATTATTTACATTATAAATATTTATATAAATTTCTCCCATATCACCAGACTGTGAGTTCAGCTAGGGCAGGATTATTGAAGTATGTCCCACCGGGATATATTACTATACTTGGTACCTAGTAGTTGCTTAAAAAAAGAACCTGACACTATTTTCCAGGATAGTCATCTCCTGCATTTTGATAGACTATGGCTTAAATGTATGTATATTTAGCTATGAATTATGTTCTAATTCATTAGAATGTTATGTATATAATAAAATGTACATGCGAGTATGGAAAATTTTAATTTTTTATTGATCTAAGAAGAGGAGGATGACTTCAAAAAACTCTGAAATTTAGTCTAAAAATAATTGTTATATTTGCAATAAGTGCTTAGAAAGAACCATTGACCTAATTTAAATCTGACCATTTTGCTTTTCGCACTTTATTTTGAAGAACCTGAATGAGAGCAAAAAGGGACCAATGTTTATCAAGTGGCTAGATAAGAAAGGCTAAGTTTATAAATTCACATATCACAAAAGAAGTATTATTTCTGCTAAACAGATTTCAAAGCAGAATCTCTGAGAAGTTAGCTCCAGAGCCCGACCTAAAACCTGTCTGATAGTGAAGCCCCCTCAGGTGTGGCTTCCCTTCAACTGAGAATGATGATAATATTTGTTCACAGTTGTCTATCAAGGAGGCTTAAAAATTGGACTGGTTTCATATATTTAGGCATCTTATATCTATGATCTATGTAAAGAAAAATGGTTTTCCTTTCATGGTGAAAAAGCAAGACAAATGAAAGCAATTGTTCAATGTGTATTTACTTCTGGGTTTCTTTCTGGAGCAATAGCAAGAGCAAGACAAGACAATTACTTATTGGATAGTTATGTATGCCAGGTTTTATGATAAATATTGTATCAAAATTGGCCTCATTCAACTCATAATTTCCTGGTTGAGCTATGAGTTTTGCCATTTTGCCGCTGTATATTCTTAGGCTTGGAGAGAATAAGTTGGCTAGTTTCACACGGTAGGTAAGTGACAGGGCCAGGATTTGAACATAAGTTTCCGGAAATCCAAAACCCATATTCAGTAATCACAATAAATACTACTTTCCTTCTCCTGAAAGCCAGATTTTGTGATGTATACATGATACTTTCTTTTTTTACCCTGCTCACAGAAGCTCAAATAAATGTGTTTGAAAACTACTCAATCATATCCATTGGAAATTGGATAGAAATAAAAATATCAAACCTTGTAGCAGATTCCTTTCTGCTCTCAATGGCATGACCAGTATTTCTTCCATGGGTGCTGATTAATGACACCCAAAGTTTCAATTCTATTGCACATATCTATAGCACCAGCTATAGTTACAAGATTCATCAATGTCTTGATGCTATGGCAAGAAAAAGCATTCACGAAGAATGATGCAATTATTTTCCTGTAGTTCCAAGCTTCTTGTTTTTGGACGCTTAGCAGCTGAATGGTCAGAGGGAGAGAAGTATTGCAACTGCATATAATTGGGTCAAGGCTTGTGGATTAGTTGCTGCCGGACATAGGATCAGTGGAAGAATGGTAGACTCTCCATGTTTTTTTTTCACGCAGGCCTGCTGGCTATTTTTTCACTTTTCATGTCTTTTCTAAACTAAACAGGGCCACTGATTCAAGACTATTCCTCTGAAAGGATACTGTCATTTAATGTCAGGTTCTCTGAACATGATGGACTATTGTGGTACAGGGAAAAAGGTATTGGGTTGGGAAGCAAAACACTTCTACCATTACTAACTGTAAATCTCTAATGTCATAAACATCTTTTGTTCTTTTATTTTTCATTTTTAGTTTTTTTATTATGATAAATTTTAAATAGCTATAAAAGAAAACAATATTCATAGCAAACCCTTCTGTATTCTACCCATCTTCAAAAATTATCAGCTCACCGTGACATTGCATTTTATTTCTATTGTCTCTTGTTTTCCTCTCCATGTAATATCATAGTAAATCCAAGATATCATATCATTTTATTCCTAAATATTACATTATGTATCACTAAGAAGTGACTTTTAAAAAAATATAACATAAATAACAGTAGAGTACCTAACATTAACTAATAATTATTTATCATCATATACGCAGTGTTTTAATTTCAGTCATCTCATAGATTTCTTTTTTTTTATTCTTTATTGTTGTTTTTTTAAAAATTGGGATCCAAATACAATCTGCTCATTACAATAGGCTGACGTTATTCCACTGTCTGGATTTTGCTGACTGTATCCCCATGGTACTCTTCAGTATGTTCCTCTGACCTCTGTATTTTCTGTAAATTGCTGGTTGGTTCTAGACTTAATACCTATAGGTTTTACTTGTTTGTTTTTTGAGCAAAACTGCTTTTTAGATGGTATTGTGTTCTCCTATCAGAAGGCACTTAATGTTTGATTGCTTTTATGATGGTCTAAAGTCTTTGGGGAAACTGACCTTGGTATATAATTATGAATCCACCCATAAAAGATTAATAATTGTTTTCAGATATAATACTTTATAATACTTATTTTCTTTCTATGTATTTGCTTTTAGAAGACTTTGACCATTAATAATTACTTATCAGTTAGTTTTGTATTTATATGACAGAAAGAAAGAAAGAGAGGGACTAGAACTCTATTGAACATTTGTGGCTTATCTTTCTACTGCATGATAGTTGATAGCTTCCTTAGATATTGAGTATTACTGGGAGTTTCTGCTGTGTGAAGTGATATAGAATATTGATAATATAGAATATATTAAAATATTAGAACAATAAAATCAATTGAAAAATAGCCCTATGTTATTGGATAGAGTAATTTAATAATTAAATTTTTATTAATTTTTAATAGTGTTCTGCATGGTACCTTTTTAACTTTCAATTAATATGTTTGCTTTCATAAATTGAGGCTATCAAATATTATTGAAAATTATGTGAGCTGAGTTGGGTATTTTCTTCTATTATTACCCCTCATTCCATAATTCATGATATAAAATTAATCAAAGAAGCCATCACCCTTCTCCTTAGAGCACTTAAGTTCTCACGAAGAAGACAGACACATATGTGATTAATCGCTATGTAGTGTGATGAGTGCTGTGAAAAGGAAAGACAGGGTGCCAGGTGAACACATAGCAGAGGCTCCTATTCCATATTCTGAGTGGTCAGGGAGGCGAGGCCTGTGCTACCTAGGAATCAGACTGTAGGGAGAAAGAATGAGAGATCCATGTAGCAGGAACAGCATATGCAGAAGCTCAGAGGTCAGAAAATATAGGTCCTGTGAGGAAGTGAAACATTGTTCACTATGGCTGCATCATAGAAGTCAAGTGGATGGGGCAGTACAACATGAAAATGGCCAGATGAAGAGAGGTGAGACTGTGAAGTGCCTCCTAAGCCACATGGAAGAATATGGACTTGAGCCTGTTAGTGATGAGGAACTTCTGAAGAGTTTTAAGATTCACTCAGGCTTGAATGTGTGGAGAATAGATTCTAGCAAATTGATACCAGAAACAAGGGGCAACCTGTCATTTAAACTTTCTGCGCCTCACAACAGGGTTGGCATAAATCATGTCTGAAATTGTTCCTAACACTATATGAATCCGAAATCTCTTCTAACTGGTGTAGACGCTAGAGAATGTTCAGGAAGGTTTTCTCCACAGAGACATGATGAGAAGAAATTAATTCTATCTTCCAGATAAACCAGTGTGTTATCTGCCCTCGCTTGACAGATATATCAGAAATCACTCTGCTCACTAATAAAAACCTAATTCAAAAATATTATCTACCCAATGAGTATGGTAAGTTTTCAGTCATTTGGAGCAGAGTAGTAGCAGAGATAACACTAGAATAACATTAATAAAATACGACAAAATAACAGCTAAATATTGTGAACTATTTTCTTATACCTATAAGTATATCCAGCTTATTGGCAAAACTGATTTATATAGTGCATTTCACCCTAGGAAAGCAATTTATGAAACATTATTATAATGAAATTGTGTTTTTTCAATTAGTTGTTGAACACAAAGGTTTTAACACTTGGGGGAAAATGTTTATATGGAATACTTTCTGTTAAGAGAGGACCTGTAGGCACTTTATTTGAAAGGTTTTATACTAGAAGGCTTTTATAGGAGATGTAAAGCTCCCTCCCTCCAGGTTTTGTGTTCCTTAATAACATCTGAGGCCACTGCGATGCCATTCCTTGTTAGTACCACTGCTGCACCGTTTAGACAAGACTAGCAGAAGAGGTAAGCTTCCCCAAGGGAGTAGTTAGGAAATTAATTAAATGGAGGGAGGCACTGGGATATTTAGAAAACAAATTAGAGTCAAGACCAAACACAGGCAGGAACAAAAAGAGCAATAAGAATCATGGGAGAGCTAAGATTGCTATATGGCCTTCCCACTACTGTTCTAAGAGAAACATGGATGATAATCTTTCTCAGGAAAATACATTTCCTTTTCCCATGGTAATGTACATTTAAAAATAGCTACATTTATAAAATTTAAACATTTTATTCAGTACTGCTTAAAAGATATGTTCTCACCTAAGCAAAGGCTTCATGCCAGTCATAAATCTCAGAGGCTGCTCTAATCCTTATTTGGAAGGTTGTTACAGACTCTTGACAAAGGACAGGTTTAGGAGGGCTTGGTATGAAAGTAAATACTCAGACCTCTTGGAAAACAATTTCTTTAGTTGGCCGTTTGAATTTTAAGAGTTGTCTTTCTTTTCAGTTCTAAGTTAATTGAAAATACCAGAGTACTAGAGTTTGTAAGGCAAGAAGTCTTGGTCATAGCATTAATTTAAAATACAGAGTGGACTTGTATGACAATCACTATTCATGAGTTTATCTGATTTTCATGAAGCTTAGCCAAGCAACTGACATTACTTTTTTGCTATTGCACTCACTAATAATTAATTCTTATAATTCTTAAACAAAATGGAAGTTTCTTAAAGGCAAAGATGTCTCTGATATATAGTATTACTCTATAATGTATAAAATTAATGTAATATATAATATATATTTACATATAATATAACATAATGTATATATGCACATTGAATTTTGATCTTACCAAATCTTGTAAATAATTACTTGCTAAGAACTCCAGTGGCTGAAGTTCAAGTTTCCAACAAAATTGCCTTAAATAGCTGATGAGACTTAGAGGGTTGACAGGGAAGGAAAATAGAAAACGTTTGTTCGTGTTGAGTTTTCATGCTTTTGTGGACATTGAATCAACATGTGTTATATTACCGATCAAAAGAAATATATTTTTAAACTGGAGAACTGAGGCTTAGGCCACTGTTTTCTGGTTAAGTCAGTGAATATATAGTATTTAATGTGTTATGGGAGAAATAAAGAAGTTCTTCCTTGAACATATAATATAGTAAGTATATACAGTCAGGAAAATGTAGAATTATTAAAATATAAACATTAAATAAAAATCAAACAATTCTTCTATTACACATAATGACAGTAATTATAGCTAACTTTTCTTGAGTGGATGGTTCAGTGAAGCATACTACATGCGTTATTCAATGGGGAGTGAATTTCGATTATTTCCCCTCATCCACGTAGAGGAAAACACAATTGTCAGTTTTATTTTATGGGTCAGCTCATCTGAGGTTCAGAAGGCATGAGCAGCTTGCCTAAGACACAAAACCCGAGATTTAAACAATGAAGCCTGTCTTCCCTCCTGTCTCACAACCTGACTTCCCAAGAACCCTTTCTTATAAGGCCAGGCATCTGTTGTGGAGACCTTGCTCTAACAGAATTATAATACTTCTGGGTACAGGCTGGAAAGTCTACTCAAATGGTCTGCAGATGGAAAATAATATTTTCATGCACTTTCTTTTTCAAATGCATTTCCTTTAAAAGTTCTGTCTCTTACTCATTTCTGTATCTTTCATAGAATTTCCTTTATAATTGGCCTCTGAATTAAAAATGTAAGCTTCATTCTTGGCATTAAAAGCCAAACACATTGTATGAGTTTGAAAAAGTAATTAAACCACAGTAGGTTACATGAAAGTTTAAGTGATGTAAAAGTATTTTAATATATTACAATGCATTTCAATAACTATAGTGTTTTAACTAAGTCGGAGCCTGTGATGTGGGTATTATTATTCATTTTATGAACTACATGCACCATATTTTAAAGAGGATAGTATACGACATACACAGATTATTAGGTGCACATTGTTTATAGTTAAATGACTTGCTGTTGTTCATGTATTGCTCCCTGTTGGAAGACACTCCAGTGGTGGAAACAAAATCTCTGCTGTTTGTTTAATTGTGCCCCAGGGTAGAGATGAGAATGTGTCTAGAAGTGAGAGAACACCAGCTTTAATAAGCATACAATGCAATTTAACAGTTCATAAAACAGTAAAATTTAATCCTGGACTGAGAGATTTATTAAATTTCACTCAGCAAAATGGAGTATGGGATATGAAAGCAAGTGAGAATTAAGTGAAATGATTTCAGGGCTAATAGATTTTATTACCTGATAAAGTAGGGAAATCATTCTCTTTTTTTCGAGCTATTTCTTCTTAATTCATTGTTTGGAAATAATTGGCTTGCATAGGAAGGCTTTTTCCAAACAAAATAAATAAGTTGGAAAAAAACAAAGCTTTTGTTTAACTTTATTTGTTTAATTTCAAAAGCGTAAAACTGCCCTACTGAAATCTTATGAGACTATGGCTGAAATATTTTAAACTGCCAGTTGAAGTATTTTGTATTCAAGGAGAATTGCTTAATTTTCCTTTTTTTTAAAATCCATTTACAGTGCCCCCAAACTAAATGATGCCTGACAACATCGCATTTTCGCATAGTATCATTTTTGCATATCAAGTAGCATATTAAAAAATTCTTAGGCATATTCTCTACGCCTATAATGATCAAGTCTATTAAAGCTTTGCTAGAAATTGACAATACTGTATTTTTAAAGCTTGTTTTGTTTTCCCCTACCTTTCATATTATTTAAAGAAGTATTAAGTAGTTTAAACATGCTATTAAAAATATAATAAGTTATAATTAGAAGATCTCCTCCTATATAGCATCTAAAATTGCTACTTTTTTTTTTTTTCGTTTTGGGGAGTTGAAAAAACTTTTTCTGATTAAAAGAAGCTTTCCCAAGGCTGTATGTCTCCTGATTTGCATAACAAAAATAGCAGCTAATGACTGTGTAAAGATTTAACTGTGTTTTTGCACACATTGTTTCATTTGAGCCTCATTACACCATAGTGCAGTAAGTAGGGCAGGTATCATTCCCCCTGTTTTATAGCTAAAAAAAATGGGGTTTGGAGAGGTTATGATTTACCAGAGGACATGTGGTGTTTAAGTGCAGAATAGATTTTGTCCTGGTCATTTGAATTCAACTTATAAAAACATTATTAAGGCTCTTTGCTCTATATTAAATAGCAACATTTAAAATCATTAGTTTTTGAGGATTTAAATCATTTTAATTGAGTTATAATTGTATTTGTAATTATTCAAACCTCTTGAGCAATTCTGATAATCACTTTATTAGAAAAAGATTTGTCTTTCTGTGATCACTAGCTAGATAACCACAGCAATTTACTTTAAAACAAAAACATATTTTAAATTGTTTAACATTCTTGAGTTGATGATACACCTGTGAAAGTAAGCTACCTGAATATGAATTTACCTATACTTAATTACACAAGTGAAATGTTAGAATTAAAATAAATGTAACAAGGTTAACACAAATTATGGCGGTGCTTTGTATCATTTTGAGATTTTTCCTTAGGAAGTGCAATTTTTGAGAAAGTTAACACAGACAAAATTAATTTTTTATCTCTTGATTGACAATCATGTTTTACTTTATCGGTACAATATTTGTCCCACATGAGATACTTAATACATGTCAAACAATAATGAGAATCAAGTATGAGGTGTTAGTTGATGGACAAGGAAAGTCTCAGTGATAACTTAAGTAGTGCATCTGAATGAACTGCCCAAAGCCAATCAAATGTTCCCAAGAATGCACATATTTAGTGTCCTCTTTTGACTTCAGTTAGAGAGATCGCGGAGGGCAGTCAGGAGAGGGGTGCAGATCACACATTACTCTTTAAAACATATCTGCACATAGAAGTTGTCTCCAGGGCCAGCATTGTTGTATTCCATGGCCATAAAAAGAAATAGTATCAATTGTTGGACAGTCTTTTGGTTACATCTTGTATTGATCACTTATAGAGGTAAAAATAAAGGGAAGCAGGAGCACTTAACATCTGTCAGACTCTTGTGGTTTTATCTACCATTCTTTTTTCTTTTTTTTTTAAAGTAGCAATTTAAGTTAAAATAGGTACCCTCAAGACAAATATAACAGGCCCATTAGAAAATAGGATAGGAAACAAAATTGTGTTAATTGTGGTCCCCGCATTTTTCCAGAGGGTTCCTGATAGCCCACGTGCTCTACTCCTATTGGCTGGGCTTCTTTTTCCCTCTCATTCTGTGATATTCCTTTCCTGACTACAGCAAAACTCCATATTGTGGCAGCAAACTTATACCTTAGAAAATCATTCACTAGAATATGACCTTAAGCTTTTGCCTTTCCTCATCTTCATAGTAAAAGCTTTTATGGCCAGGATATTTCAGGGTTATATTTTTAACAAAACCAGATGCAAAGGTTTTACTTAATCACATCTTCCCATAATGTCCCCATTTCCTGTTTTAATTAGGTACCTCCTAATCTTCCTCAGAATTAGAGGGGATGACTTGGGTTCACATTTGCCTCAGAATCTGGGTATTCTGGGTGACAGGGGCAGCTTTCCCTAGTCTAGTTTGATAAATGACTTAGTCTAAAATGGTGTCATTAGGTACATGGCTTGACAGGATTTGAAGTTTGTCCAAATTCAAGATGCTAATTGCAACTTTCTTGTCCAGTTAATATTCAGCTTTAAAGTAGATATGTCATACGGGTCAGTTTCAGATACCCATGAGGTTAATCCAGAAGCAAACCAAAGTCACCATCAAAGTATAATGTTTTCAATACATTCTGCTTTTCTTATTTGGGTAATCATGTGGCTGCGAAACTTCGTTATGACTGAATCATCAGACATGAAGGGCTTGCTTTTAACTCTGCATCTTCTAGAGTCAGACCGGCCCGTGTCAACTGCAGGTGCCGATCCTAGGGCTGTCTGCACGAAGCTGCAGCGTCAGGACAAACCATGCTGGGTATTCCTTGGAGACACTCATGTACAAATGAAATAATGTTCCAAAGAACATGGAGGCCATCCTCCAGAGGAACAAGTAATGACAAAAGGACAATGTACAGATCGAGGGTCTTGGCAGAAAATCAAAGGGGCTCTCCCTACTGCTTCGATTCAGTGACAGTGTGGTAAGAACACTGGAGTTGCAGGATTTGTTTTTAACAACTGAATGATTCCCCCGGCGCCAGAGCTCTGGGCCGGTGTAATTGTTCTAATTCGCTTGATCCTGAAAAATGACTCTAAGTTGGAGGTTTCTAGAAATGGAATATTGGCCTGACTTAGTCACTGTCCGTTATTTGCTCACTGCCAGTTATCTGACTAAACAACTCAAATTACCTGGCATTGTGGATATATTATAATGTATATGTATGCTATGTATCCCAGAAGATAAACATTCCATTCCCGCTTTCCCTCCCTCAGTATAAGGAAGTTACCATCTTTTAATCATGTTCAGTTTATTCAGCATAGGTCTTTTCTCCTCAAATCAATTCCCTTTTGAGGGAGCCATATTAACAGATATTAACATATTAACAGATTCAAACCTGTTTGATCTATCCCCCTTAACTGATTTAAACATGAATGAACCTGAAAGATGAATGTTATATGGAGGACTGCCTTCATAGGCAAAAACTTGGATCCAGTAACTTGGATCCCAGTCCCACTTGGATTTGTGCAGTAACATAGGATCCCAGGCTTAGAAAGGACCCATGTTCGTTTTAATGCTATGTTGTTGCCATCCTGAAATTCTTAATATTTGGATAGCCACGTGTTTTTCTTTTCCAGTAGGCCCTGCAAATTATATAACCAGTCCTGATGGCTGCTAATATTTACGTAGAACCATCATTTGCACAGTTAAGTAAGTTGAAGAGCAAAAAGTCACAGATTTTTTGTCTGACTTGACAGTGAGGCAGTTAAACATTTGCCTTTAAGGAAGGTCAACACAAATTCATAAAATTAAAAAAAAATTAATTCCTATGCCTTGGTTTCTTTGACACCATCATCTCCTGGTTCTCTGTATTCAGGGTCCCCTGCTTTGTGGTCCTCGTCCTGTCAGTCCTTATGTGTTGACCCTCTTCTCATTCTACCTTTACTCCTGGGTACCATTTGCTCCTCTGCTTTAGGCCTTCCCCCTGACCTGATAATTTCCAACTTAATATCCCTGGCCCACTCCTGTCTCCTAAGACATGAAGTTATACATTCAGCCCCATCTACCAGACACTTCTACTTGCAAGTTTCAGAGACAACTCAAACCTACCATCAACTTCCTTCCTGGAACCTCTTGTCTGATGGGGATACAGCAATTGGAAAAGTCTCTACACACCTGGAGATTATGCTCTAAAGGAGGGGCAAGATAATAATCCCTTGAATGTGATAAGTGCTCTGAAGAAAAGTAAGAGAATAAAGTTGGAGACATATTATTGATAACATTGATGTACATTATTTTATCTCCATGAATATCATGTCCATCTTCTCATTAGCCCAAACAATAATAAACCTGAATTACTACAGCCTCCTGTTTGTCACCACTCCCTTCATCTCCCCCAAAATCAAGAAACAAGTCTACTCATAAATATTTCCTGAATTCACCCATTTTTTCTTCTTCTCCTTGTTCTTAATATGCTCATCTGAACAACTGTACTCCCTTGTCTCTAGTTTTGCACCAAAGTTTTACACCAAAGGACACAAGAGTAGTCCTGTCTGAAAGTAGATCTGATCATGTGTCTCTTCTCAAAGCACTTTAATGGCTTCCCGTAGCCTACAGATAAAAATCTAGATTTGTGAGCATGGCTGACAAAATCCTCTATTTTCTGATTTTTGCCAGTAACCCCATCTCTTCCTCACCACTAAAAACCCCCCATCCTCATGATGCTTCAACCATAGGGAATCTTCCTCCAGTTCCTCAAGACTGTCTTGTTGTCTCTCATTTGAGCCATCATACATCTTTTCCCTCTTCATCTGACTCTTACACCTCCTTATGTCAATATCACTTTCTTCTGAAAGCCTTCTCTGAGTCACCCAATGTAAATTAGGGTTTCTTGTATGTGCTGCTATAGCTGTCCCCCCATTTCAATTTTAAGATTTTTTTTAAAGAGAGAGACACAACGAGAAAGGGAACATAAGCAGGGGGAGTGGGAGAGGGAGAAGCAGGCTTCCCACTGAGCAGGGAGCTGGATTGGGGCTTGATCCCAGAACCCTGACCTGACCTGATCATGACCTGAGCCGCAGGCAGCAGCTTAACAACTGAGCCACCCAGGCGCCCCCATCTTGCTTCTATTTTTGTCTCTAACATTAGCACAGTGCCTAGCATGGGGCGCCTCATTAGGGATTGTATGTGTGCCATTTATTTGTGTCTATCTCGGATTTCTTTCTGAATCTAAATGATGTTATATATATGTTAATGTAGTCTTATCTAAATACAAATGCTGACAGCAGTTGGGCACATCAAATTGGCTTTTTCATCATTGGTATTTTTTTCTAGGAAGAACAGTGAAATGATCCAGTTGCATTTCAGTTTTAGAGGGTACATTTACTCCCTCTTTTGCAAGAGCTACCTGGGTTAGTCTTGAAGTTAATCAGTCTAACACAGAGGCAGAGATTGGATATTGCTACTTGGAAAGGGCACAAGAAAACAAAAAAGGATATTTTGTCCTTCAGGAAGTGTTTTTTTATGAAATTAGTTTCTCTCTCTCCACGAAGCAGAAACTCAACTCGTAACCTATTCTTGAAAACCTATAGAAATGGCAGACACTACCTTTAAATGAAGTTGTTTTGGGTGGATATAATTAAATGGCCCTTTTCTTGAAAATGAAGAACCTGGCAAATTTGGATTTTCCTATGCATCTACTGAAATTTAGTTTCTCAGGAAAATGCTATGAGTCATTTTTATGCAATTCTTTCTTTTTGCATCATAAATAGTCTAAATCCTAAAATGTATAGAAATTTAATCCTATAAAAATTTAAATTAAACATTTCTTGATTAAAACAACATTTGAAGTTACCTTTGTTTTGCAAGGTGCATTGATTAGAATAATGAGCCAAATATCCATTTAAAATACTTTCAGCGTGAAGAGTTTGTTTAAGAAAGTGATAAACACACAGTCGTCATTAGATCAATATTTGCCTGATATACTCTGTATTTATTCCACTTATTCTTATATAGTTGTTCATAATTTGGGCACTTGCTTTTAAAAACTGAGAAAATCAACCTTAATATTTAACAGATGTTTTTAAAAAGTGAAATAGCCACGTCATTAATTTCATATTTCTAATAATCGCTCATGAGTATTTTTTCCTAACTCTTGTGGCTGGCAATTTGATATCATTGAGGGTATCAAAATGATATCCTTAACAGTTCCTGAAATGGTTTAAACCTCCCTCAGAGTCATGTTTGACATAAATGAACACATTTTGGATTTCTATAACATTCATTTGAGAGAATAAGATCTGCTATGTTTACTGCAAATTCCTTTTTTTAATAAAGTTGGGTATAAATAAGATACATCAAACCACTATGTTTGAAAACATCTAGTCATGACATGTAATTGTCAAACTGTGTTTTAGGTAAACACAGCATGTCTTTATAACCAGATGACTTCTGGGAGTGTCGTCCTCTAGAACTGAGCTGCCTGCTAACTAACAACAGTGCTCAAGACAGAAAGCAAGCATGTTAGTGCCTTTCCAAATGAGCCCCCTTCTTAGTGAGCACTGCCATAATTTTATGTAATAGCTCAGGGCTTCATTTGCAGGAAGCAGACACCATGTTAATTAACAGAACAATGCTTGCAGAAAAGCTTTAAGATACTGCTTGATTAATCACTTATTCCTTTTGATGCCCGTGTTTAGAAAATAATTCTCTATGTCCCCTGATGCAGGAGATGTCCTGGCTGGTTGTAGACATCCCAAAGGGGCAGTCTTCAAGACTCATGTGTCATCCAGGCATGTTTTTAAACTCACCTAGTAATATTGAGGCCTGATTCTTACTTCTGATTGTTTTTTATGTATGAGAAGTTGGATAATTTATAGTTTAACCTCAGAGAAATTAGAAATGACTCAGGTGAACATGAGTATTACCTAGAATTCAAAACAAATACCTGCTACTTTTAATTCGAAATTCAAATTTGCCTTTGGTCCATTAACTCTGTTGTTTATAAGCACAACACATAATATTTAGATATCAAGCATGAGTAAAACTGTGCTTCATTTATTTTTATGTTGTGCCAAAGAATAGTAATTGTAACTTCTTTTCTACCTAACAGAGTATTTTCATACAATATAAAAATATAAAGAAGAAAGGTAAACTTTTCTATGATTATTTCTCTCTGTAAGTATTTATGAAGTTAGACAGCTATAGATACAGTAAAATTAAAACTAGGGACATAAGCTACATTCTGTTTTATACTGAAACAACGTGTATCTTAAGAAGGTTCATAATTAAAATTTATTCAGTTGTTAAAAGTAAGGTGGGTCTATTAATATTAACTTGAAAGGGCATATTCCTAAGGTTTGCTGTGTTTTTTTTTAAGCAAATTGTAGTAGATCACATTTTTGATTAAAAGAATAAAAATAAACACAGTATCTATATGTGTCCTTTTAGATCTATATAAAAATAAACACAATATCTGTGTGTATGTATCTTTTTAGATACACGTTGTTGAGAATAATTACCTCTTAGGAAGTTTGGAGCACAGATGGTGCACTCTAAAATATTTTACTGGATGTAATGCTGAACTATTATAATAGGAATATATTATTTAGTAATGTGAATATGTAAATTTTGATATCCATCTTTACATGTCAATAAATATACCTCTGGACAATAATTTTGATAGTGTTACAATATATTCAATAATATAAATATAATGTAATTTACTTAACTTCGAGGAACCTTTAGGTTGCTGTATTGTTGTAAAAATATAAATTACATTATAATGCACATATTTGTATATAAATCTATGTGCACTTGTCTTTTTATTTCCATGAAGTAAATTCTCCAAGTAAAATTAGAGTGTCCCAGTTTGTGCTTGCCACATATTTCCAGAATGTTCTCCAGAATAATTGTACCAATTATTTCTAGTACCCAACTGTGGATGTTAACATGCCATTACTGACCTACATCTGGTGAGGAAATTAGGAATTTTCTTACATAGAAATTTTACTGATTCTCTCTCACCTCTGGATCAGGAAAGTTAATGCATGTCATTAAAAAATGAAGGTTGTTTTTTCAATATTGAAAAAATTAATTATTTATTTGAGAGAGAGCATAAGCAGGGGGAAAGGCACTGGAGAGCAAGAATCGGACTGAGTAGGGAGAATCCACTGAGTAGGGAGCCCAACTCAGGACTTGATCACAGAACCCTGGGATCATGACCTGAGCCAAAAGCAAACACTTAACTGACTGAGCCCCTCAGGTATCCCTCAGTGATCTTTATTTTATAGACTACTCCATTATCATAACATAGGTGGAGGTAATCTCTAAAATAGATGCCTAATTTATGTTTTTAAGCATGTTGTATGTAGCAGCAATTTATGTTAGCATAAATTATCATGGTTAGTAGAAAAAATAGAATCTTTGAAATTTGATAATCTTAGGTTCAGACCTCAGGTTTGTTCTTTACTGGGTTGATTTAAACCTCAGCTCCTTGGGATCTATTACTTATATTACTAGATTATAAAGAAAATTAAATTAAATAGTATCTGTAAAGTTTCTACCACCATGCCATTTGGTAGTTGTTATAGAAACCAATCCTTTGATCAAATAGCTTCTTTGTGAAATATTCATTTTCTTTCTGATTTAAGAAAAGGGAGGCAAAATTATCCATAAAGTTAAAAACAGATCTGACTAGCTTAAGTTATAGCTGATGTGCTTATTACTCTGGTTTTTGATATCTGTTTTGAAACTTCACTGTTAACTTTTGATCAAGGATAGTCCTTGTGATTCAGCTAATTTCAAAGAATGATGAAATTAAAGTAAACTTCACTATTCTTTACATGGTGGGTATGTGCAAAACCTTTGTACTGGTTTCCTTGGGAGCAGAAGTAGGTGCAAATGCCTATGTATAAAATGTGCTGAATTTCTGTTCAGCACTTAACATAAAATGATTCTTATATTTGCAGTTATTTTTCCTTCAAAATGCAACCAAATGTAAATCTTCCTTAAGGCGCATACTGAAATGGAGAGAAAGGAAAAAGAAGACGGTAAAGGATATACAGCTGTGTAAGAGAGAAATGGAGAGAGTTAGGATCTGGAATGCAAAGTAGCAGAACAACTATGACCTGATGCCCCAAACTCTGGAAACACTGGTGTCTACTCAAGTTTATAGCCTTGTACTGAGGTTCCTTGGACATACTCAGGCGTCATTAGTAGGATTTGAGTCAATGCATAATTTATAAGATTCCTTTCCACAAGACCCCCAAATCTAGCTCATAAGCAAAAAGCTCAAGGATCAAGTTGAACACATTCTGAATGTGTTTTAATTTGAATTTCTTTCCTTTCTTTCTTTCTTTCTTTTTTTTTTCTTTTGTTACAAATTTTATCAAATGTCTGTGTTTTAACAAACAAGGAAAGAATACTGTCTCATCATTCCTTAAACTGTTTTTTGTTTCTTCTGGTGATTTTTAAAAAATGTCTTTTAAAGCATTTTTAACATTCTCTTGCATCTAATTTCTCTGTGGAATTGTTATTCCTTCTGGCTTTTCCCTGAGCTCCTGCCATATATCACCTTCCATTCTTCCTTTGGCTGCAGCTGTTCAGTTGTCAAATCCAGTAGGTGAAGATTATCCAACTATTTTCTCTCCTGAGTAAAGTTACATCACCCTCACTTCCTGTTCTTTGTCTCCTTTGAGTTAATTTCCTGAATGGAAGGGGGATTCAGTTAAAAAAACAAAAAACAAAAACAACAACAACAACAAAAAAATGTTGTAATGAAAGTTTTTTATGTCCTGGTTAGTGATTTATAATTTGTTTGATCAAGTATAAAACTCAAAAGTGTAAATGTCAAGAGTTAACAGATACCGCTTAATCAGTCATTTCCAATTTTGATGTCAGTCTATTAACCTGCTGACTAAAAGGGCATTGTAGAGTATTAGTTTGCATTTGGTTTTAGAGTCCTCTATGATTTCTTCCTTAATAATGTTCACAGCAGTGTACCATTACAGTTTTTTTGCTTCAGCTCACATTCTGATTGTCCCTCAACCTGTGTAATTCACAGTGGGAAAGGTAGTGTTGATTCAGACAAAATTTTGATCCATGCATTTTGGCAGGCGTTGTATATACTTCTGTGTCATGTCACAGTTGCCCCATTTTGTGCTTTTGTAAGTGGAACCAATTGACAATACTATACAGATATCTTAGCAGTTATCTAAAAATTTCCTACTGTATTAAATGTCTTTCTGCAGAGAATTAAGTCTTAATATTTAGAAATAATAATGATATATTTGGTGAATTTATTTAATATAACAGATCTTTTTAGTGTTTTCTTATGTATAATTGTATATCACATGTTTTTACACATATTTTCAGATTTTTTTTAAATGTGTATCACAACTCTGTGGGGAGATAAAAAACCATAATCTTATTTTGCCCAGAAGCAAACCAAAGCCCAAGGCTGTATTATTCATGATTCTTCTAATTCCAGTTGTCTAAAATTCCTTTAGTTGATAGCAAAAAGGAAGCACATTGGTCTTCTAGCTTGTAACGTCCAGGATAACCGTCTTCAGGTACCTTTGGATTCAGGTGCACAAAGAGAGTCATAAACAGGTTCCTCTCCATCTCTCACACCCTCTTTTGTTTATATTGGCTTCATTCTCAGGCAGCAGTGCAGAGGTGGCATCAAGGTTTATAACCACAAGTACAAAACTCCAAAAGAAAGAATGTACCTTTTTCCCAAATGGCTCCCTCAAGAAGCTTTGTCACTTGGCTATGCCTGAAACAGTGCTTGTACCAGGTCTGGAACACTTGGCACTAAGATACTGGGTCAGGAAATGGACTCCGGGGAAGAGGTTCTGCTTCAGTAGAAGAGATGCCAAGGAAGAGAAACCATAGATTCCCTCAAAGATGTTGCATGACTTAATTGGAATCCTATTTTTGGTCTTCAGCTCCATGTTATTCTTTTAGTCTTCCACTTAGATCAGTTCTAAGGTAAAATGATATATACTCAACATTAGGGAAATCCTTTAATATTTATCCGGTAAAAGGACAAACATATTCTAATGTCTGAAAGGAGATGTTAGGGTCTGAGAATGTGAACAAAGATAATCTTAAAAAAAAATTATGAGAATTCTGATTGACCTTTCCCCTGATCTCACCATTCCTTCCAACTTTTGTTTTCTTAGCTTTTCTCCACTCCTTTATATTTTGAAGCTATGGATATTAATAGAAAATTCTTTCAAATGATGGCTAATTTTGAACATAGTTGGTAGTACTGCAGACAAAGCTAAATACACCCATATTGACCTGCATATGCCATTATTAAGAATTTTGGTTTACTTGTTTGTTCCACTCACCTATGACAAATACCCCAAGGGTCTAAATCATCTTTGATTTCTCAGTTTTATTGCTCATGCTTATAATTGTGTTTGCTGTCAATAACACAATAATACCATGAATCAATGCTGTTGAATGAGTGAATCAAACTGTAAAGCACTTAGAGACAAATGAAAAGAGAGTTTGAAGAGTATATATTCATATGGAGAAGAGATTCAAGAGACCTGAGAAGGAGTAAACATTAGTTAAATCAATGTATTTTCCAATGTAGAAAATAATCATGTTAACTAAAACAGTGAAGAGATGGGAAGTCTTCAAATTAGGGACCTAGGGTATACTGTAAAATATGAGTATGCAAATCAATCCTTAGTATTTTCCTCAAAGATTTTTGCCTCATCTAAACTTATATGAATTGCTAACATACTTGAGAGTCTCACTTTTCTCTATAAATAGTGAAATAAAGAGCTTTACAGTTTTTTACACTTTTGTAAATTTATCCAATTCAATCCTCACAACTCTATGAGGTAGGTTATTATTCTATTTATTTTAAAGATGAAGAAATGATACTAAGAAAGATAACATGACTTCCTATAATGGCTAATAAGTTATAGAATTAAAGTACTAAGTCCCATTAGCTTTCTATGAAAATTTTATTTTTTCACATTTCTGTGAGAAGTTACTATTACAAATTTTATAGAGTAACAATACAAAAAAATACAATAAGAACACATAAAGTTATAAAGGGTATATATGAATATAATTGATGTGCATATCTATTGTTTTATTTTTCCAGAAATGTCTTTATTAATTTCTTCCCTATCCTTCAAGTCATGCTTAAAATAGATCATTACTATAATTTGATTTTTGGTTTGAGTAAATAATATGTAAAGTTTTAGGTTCTCAATTTTTATAGGCATTGGGATTTAGTTTTTATGTGAACATTTAAACTCATGAACCTAAATTTCTGTTGTATTTTTGGTTTGCATATTTCTAGATCTCAAATTAGAAATAATTAATCTATTAACATAGAAATCAATTTTACTTCATCATATTGAAAGGAGAAAATATAAACAATATTGATGAATATAAATTTTTAAGTGCAAGAAACTAATCTGAGCTCTGAATATCAAGATAATTGGATATACTGGAGACCAGCTGGAAGGACAAAGAATACTTCCCCTTGATATTGACTCTTCTCTAGATCAATAGTAGTTCCAAATGTAGTAAAAAGCAGATGAGATTCAACAGGGCCTAAATTATTAAGCCTAGTGCCTTGTTGCTAGAGAGTTCATTAACAATCCCATCAATACAGCGTTCTTCATGGACGTTAGTAAGAGCTTCATGGAACATTTTAAAAGAGAATGAGATATCTCAAAGGACTGATCTTAGTTGAAAAAATTTAATTAGGTAAGAATAATTACATTAGTTAAATGAAACTTTTAATTGAAAACTTGTTGGCATTTTCTAACCTGCTTCACAGCTTTCCCTAATCATTTATATTTAAGACGTAAAGAGTTTCTCTACATGGCATTTGAGGAACATCTAAACATCCTGGAATTGTATATAAAAGTTTAAAGGAATTTAGAAAGTGTAGCAGTAAAAAAAAAAAAAAAAAAAAGGATTTTCTGCTTGGGAAATAGTGCATTTTAAGGATATATGTAGGACAGAAAGAAAATTATATAGAAATGTTCATGGTAAATACATATAATTATTGGAAATAATGCAAAATAGTCATCTCCTAAAGCTTTCACAATTGTAATGTTAAAACTCCATGGACAGAATTTCAAACCTTATAATGCTCTAAAAGCTCACAGAAAAATATTGTTTGTAAAATTATTTTGTTCCATGTTGTTAAGGAAAATGTCATCGAGCAAGAGTTCTTGCAAAATTAATGGCCAAAAATTGAATAATATAAACATCAAGGGCCAATGAAAACTCTTACTGTCAGAATTAGCATAGATCCCATTTTAGATTGTATTTTACGAGTTGCTATTCAAAATAGGTTAATTAACTGTCATTACTTTCTGGTAGCTTTTAGCTTAAGCCAGAGAGCACTGGTTTGAAGAGACATAGACATTTATTTGAATTCACAGATTCGCAGGGACATCAAGCAAATGAATCTGTTTAATCCCTCAGGGCATTACTCCTGGCCCAGACCCATTTCTTTGCAGAATCCCAGCAATACTGTCATCCGGTGCAATCTTCATACTTCAGCTTCAGAACATTGCTGAAACTTGAATTTTGTAACTCATCAGTTTGGCTGTGAAGCTGAAACCCATTCTATTCTTTACTCTTCTCTTTTTTATATCTTCCCCATAAATTCTTATCCTTTTTAGCCTTCATAGGTGCTGAATGCCATACGGGTAGCTACAAAAATTCATATTCCTTTTAAAGATCTCTCATCATGCAGTTTTTGGCATCTCCTCTTACTCAGCTAATCCACAATGGAAGAATCTCTCTGGTCAGCTAAAACATGTGAGGTATAGGCACATCTATATTCTCAGGGTCTCAGAGGACACAAAAGAAGATAAGATCCTGGGATCTTAGTGAATGAATCTGGGTAAGAGAGAAAGGGTTTTAGTTGTCCTCTGCAGATTATTGGGAAGCCAGGGTGGGCTTTAGTGTGGGTGGATACTTTAACTGAAGTTAAATCAACAAAGAAAATATAATACAAATATTAGAAGACTTTAATGGACCACACAGGAATTGGGTAGAGTATGGAGCACAGACAATGGATAAAGAAAAGTGACTTTTGATTTCCCTTGTTTATTAATTCCTATGAAGTACTGATACCAAAGTTTATCAAACAAGCACATAAATAATAATGGGAAGAAGATAGATAAATTAAGATTATGATTGTATTAAAAAGGCCAAAATACATTTGGAGTGAAATGTGAGATTCCTAGGAAGAGGAATGTAAGCCACAAAACACCTTAAAATCCAGCTGGCTCCAGCCACTTTTCTTACAGATGAAGAACCCAGAGAGGAGAAAAAATATGAGGCAGATTCGTCTGCTGTGTAAGTATCTGTCCAACAGCAGCTCTTCCTTTAGTAACAAATGGAAGACACCATAATACTTTACCACTTATATTTATTCTTAAATTCCAAATTTGTCAGGCAACATGTGTGTATGTAGGTTTCTTTGTGTGTCTTTTTTTAGGTTTGAATTGTGGCATTGTGTGCACACCACATTTTAAAGGGATCACGTTGCTGTTGTTGTTGTTGTATGATGATTTCCTTCTTGCTCCATTCCCTTTCAGAACTTGGTCTGCTTTCCTGAACAGCGTGAGTTCTGTTCCCTCATTTAGGGTAACAGTGGGTGCAGAAGGGTTGAAACATTATACTTTCTAAACCAGTTCCTTGTTTTGGCTCGTGGCCATCTCGAAGAGATTACGGCTCTTCTGGTGATCATCATCATCATCGTCTAACACCTGCCTATGCACCATGTGCCAGAGACCGTGCACACTGCTTTAATGTATTATCTCATGCAGTCTGTGCGGTCCACGCAGCTGCTGGTAAAGAACTCTGTTTCAGTACAAAGAGCCGGCAACAGAGAAAGCATGATGGCAGCTGCAGTGTAACTGGGTGAATTGTCTCTGACAATTGGCTCCCGACTGGGTCTGAGGGCATTTCTTCTTCAGTCCCCTCCGTTCAGTTAGCAGCACTGCGCACCTGCTCTGAGCCGGGCAGAGTGCTGGGTGCAGTGTGCCAGCTGAACGACTGAACACCAGCCTCCCTTCCATGTGTGATCCTCACCCTTGCTCAGAGGGGTGGCTGATTCTCTGTCCCGTTTTGGCTTGTGCTGACTGCACCAGAGAGCTCCAGAGGTCAGAATCCACCCTTTCTCCCCTGACCTTAATGTCCTTAATATCTTCTAATTGAAGAATCATCTTTGTAATTGTTTTTCTCTTAGAACTATCTGGTTTTTAAAAGTGAATTTCCAACAAGGACGAAATAGGGCAGATCCTCATTTTTATGTCCAATTATAAAATGTGGAAACAAGGCAAGGGGGATTTAGGTTTTTTTTTTATTATTTGTTTTAGATAAAGGATCGAGTCAATGAAAGGGCCAGAATTCATAAACTCAAATTCCGTTTGTTAGACCATGCTGCTCTGTGTGCTGTGCACTATACTTCAGATGGGAATTCAGGAAATGAGCAAAGTCTGAGACATAGGGGTTCCAGAATGGATCTGCCACCTGCCAGCTAGCATTCAGATCTCAGAGGGGACCTGCCTGCACTTATTTAATGGAAAGATAAATGTGTTCACGGAACTGTTACTATAAATTCATTTAGAAACGGGACAGAGGCTGCACTCACATTCCTCCCAGGTCTGAGCTACTGGCAGATTTGGTTCACGGTACCTCTGGGAGGTAATACATTCGAGCTAGGTGACAAAGTGTGATTGTTATTCAGAGCTTCCTAATACCTATTTCTTTTACAGTTCAAACGAACTTTTGGTTTGACTTTTTCAATTTGTTGAAAAATGCTTTTATGTACTTACTATGGGCATGGCGATGTTTGGAGTACTGTGCAGGGTATTACAAAGATAGATATGGTAAGATGCGTACCATATACCAAGCATCTAGACCAAAAGATGCTTGCGGTCTAGAAGGAAAGAAAAGAAGTGAAGAAGCATAAACGGTTTTATTGAAACTAGAATGTGCAATGAAGAAAGAAGATACAGATCAGTGGTGCTTAGTTTGAGAAGATTCTAGAGACTTCTAGAACAAAATGAAATCTAAGAACCATCTTTTTAGAAAAACGCATGATCATTCTTCAATTTTAAATATCTCTGCTGGAGTAAAGTCAATATACTATAAATTTCCCATATTTGAATTGTATAATTTTATATGTTTTGACATATGTTTGTACCCACAAAAACATCAGTAAATCAAGATAAAAACATATATCACATCACTCTTAAGAGTAATTAGATTTCGGGTGCCTGTTTGGCTCATATGGTTAAGCATCTGCCTTTGGCTCAAGTCTTGATCCTGGGGTCCTGGGATCAAGTCCCTTATCAGGCTCCCTGCTCAGTGGGGTGCTTGCTTCTCCCTTTACCTCTCTCTCTGACTCTCATGAATAAATAAATAAAATCTTAAAAAAAAAAAAGAGTGATTACATTTAAATGTAAATTATTGCATACAACATTGGGTGTGTTTGGAACCCAGGCCAAGAGCCCAAATATGCAAAAAGTGTTTAAGCAGAATGACACTGCCACAAATATAACTCCACTCAGCATAACAGAGAAAATAAATTGTGAAAGGTTATGCTCCATGTTCCCCCTGTGAAAATTCAGTGGGGATACCCAAAACCCACACTACTTGGGGAACATAAGAATGTTCTTCTCATTGGAAAGAAAAATAAATACTTTTGATAGCTTTTTTCTTTCCTTTTCTTTTTTTTCTAAGAGAAGTCTTTAGTATTTCTGAGGGATTTTATGTACCAATATTCTCTTGTATGTCTATAAGGAGTTCAGGATTGTTCATTTCTATCTATTTGCTTCATACATCACATAAATAAAACCTATGTTTAAATTTGTTGTAGTGCCTGTCTCTCTCAGAACTTTACAGAGGAGATGTTTAATGATGATGATTATAGTGATCAAAACCAGAAATAACATATGCAGTCAGGATGGACATGCTTGGGAACAATACTTCGTATTAAACGCTTCTGTGAATGAAATCTAAATATATAGAAACGTTTTGACCATTCACAGCATCTATGATTATTCCTGCTTTTATATGTTGTGAAATGTTTCAATTATACTTACCAAATCAAAAGTATTAAACAACGGTATTTTTTGTCATTTGAAACTGTTGAGAGTATCTAATTCCCCTGAATCTTCAATTATTCAAAAATGCATAGTGGACTTTTCTAGAGCATAAAAGAAATGTAAACTGTTCAATACTTAAAAGTCGCATCAGACTGGAGGTTACTTGAGATAGATGAAATCATACTGGGTGACTAAACTAATTTCTGTGGCAATAATTCAACCATAGAAATTAGCATTTGTCACTCTTCCACCTCCGCTCCCTGTACACACTCCATGCCTAAAAGTAATTAGACTAGGTATCAGATAAACCCAGCAATAAGTTAGGGAGATGGTTATTGCATATTTAAAATGTATGTGAAGACACTTCTCATGATCTTTTCAAGCCACCAGTTTAGGTCACTACAGTTTTATTGAAATGTATAGGACTATATCACATAATTGTAAAGGTTCGCAAAGGAAGTTTTTGGCTGACAGACATTCTTTGTAGGTTAACTAACTTATTTTGGAAAGAAAAAAAGAGTTCCAACTCCAATCTAGCCTGAGGTAGTCTCTCAAGTGTGCCCCTATTACTATCGATAGATTCTTGACCTAGCAGTGAAGCATGGAAGTTAGCATTTAGGTCTGTCTATACCTACCTGGTCTGCACTTCCTTCTGAACTCTATTCCCAGGGCAAATAAATAGTTTAGCTTTCCAATAAGAATGATCTATTTACATATGAGAAAGTAATTATTCTTTTTTCTTTTTAGATTTTTTTTTTTTTAATTTATTTGACAGGCAGGGATCACAAGTAGGCAGAGAGAAAGGCAGAGAGAGAGGAGGAAGCAGGCTCCCCGCTGAGCAGAGAGCCCAATGTGGGGTTCGATCCCAGGACCCTGAGATCATGACCTGAGCCGAAGGCAGAGGTTTTAACCCACTGAGCCACCCAGGTGCCCCGAGAGTAATTATTCTTAAAAGAGAGAAAAATGGGACAGATCTTTTTTTTTTTTTTTTTAAGTTTTTTTTTTCCTCTGCTTAACTTTTGTCTTTTGTAATTTAGGATGTGAGTGACTTCAATTTTATCTAAACCTCCCATACAGATTTTAATGACCAAATTGTACACATATTCCATTTTAATGTAACTGGTTAAATTACAGTTATGTTTAATCCTGAAGCTTTCTTTAGAGGTAGCTATGCTGTAAATGAAAAAAAATGTGACTTGGGAGCCAAAGGAACTTTTATCTGTATCTCAATTCAGAGACGTACTCTTTTTGGGACCTGGGGACGTAATTATCTGGTGTTCAGCAGAGCCTCCAAAAAGTGAGACTTACTGCCATCCTTTATCTTCCATTGCCTTTCATGGTTTTGGTAGGAATAAGCTGAAGAGATGTTGTTGGGTATGATAGTTCAGATAGTGCGTCGAAGAATTAGGTCTTGCCCGAGTCTTGTTTCTAAGTCTTATTTCTGCCAGTCATGTTGTGATAGTTCGGACAGTAGTTCAAAGACCTAAGCTTTGCATGAGCCTTGTTTTCTGAGTCTTCTTTCTCAAGGTGACAAAACCTTGAGAAAATTACTTTAACCTTACTAAGCTTCAGTTTCCTTCTTTCTAAAATCACAAAAGTAATATCACCTAAAATATATGGTCTTAGTGGAATTAAGTGAGCCAACGCAGGTAAAGAAATTGACACAGTTGTGTAGTATAGTGTAAGCATGCAATATAACTGGACAGTAATAATAATATTATAAAAATGATAAAGTAATTAACTTGTGTGTCTCCTGGACTTTTTTCCTCCTCTCTTCCACCTCTCTCTCTTTTTTTTTCCCTCCTATTTTCTATCAAGAGAAAAGTCTTGGCAAGGGATTATAAGTCAATATGAGAGAGTGAAAGACTTAGCAAGAGCAGCTCTTTCAAATCTGTACAATTTAGAGTCAGGAGTAAGAGATGCCGCTTAAGCCTGATCTTGAAAGACATTCTAGGGCCTTTCCTTTTTGAGAACACTCTGAGCAGCAACTGCATCGAAGAAATCTACTTTCATGAAGTCATTCCTGGTTAATGTTACTTCCTGACTAACCTATTAATGACCTAACCCCATACATTGATGTCTTCCTTTGTTTGTGAGGTTGTATGTATCCATTCTCCATAACCACACAGTTCCTTACCTGGCAGCCCATTTTTGTTATGTATTGACCACTTATCAAAACATGATCTAGAGTCATACATTCAAGTACTTATTGATATTTCTTATATTTTGTAACTTTAAAATCATTCAAACTGTCTTGCTTTATTAAACGTGGAACTCCGAGCAAAAACCGGAGAATGAGCTGTGAACTCTGCATAGGTTGTCTGGCTTCAAATCCAGCCCCACCTCTACATGCCAGTTACTGAACTGTTCTCTGCCTCAGTTTTCTACTTGGTACAAATTCAGTGGATTTTCCACTGCAGATTGGTTGTGAGAATTTAAATGGAATGATTTAGAGAGAATGTCTTATCTGTAGTAAATACTAAATGAGTGTTAAGTAATACTATTACTAGTATAAGACAGATTTTCAAGCATATGCATTCTTGTGAAAATAAGAAAAACACTTTTGAAACACTAGTTTTCTCACAACTTTTCAAAGGTGGAAGAATTTGCATATGCATGATTTTGCGAAGAAGACAGTAAAGTTGAGTCTGACAGGATAGCGAGTATAAATGGAAAATAACTCCATATTATTACATAAAACAACCAGTCTAAAAGTAGAATAAAAATAACACTCTAAACTGATGAAAATATCATACAGAGTAGTTTCAGAAGTTCTGTGTATCTCTTTATCATAAATCAACATATTTTAAACTGGAAATTCCAGAAGCAATTTGATCAGCAACTTTTTATCTACTTATAATTTTTTTTCTAGTATTTATCTTCTATTTAATAAATACTATCTTTCTTTTATGATTATATTTAAAATCACAAGATCTCAAATAGTTTTTTTTTTTAAAGATTTTATTTATTTATTTGACAGACAGAGATCACAAGTAGGCAGAGAGGCAGGCAGAGAGAAGGGGGGTGGTGGGGAAGCAGGCTCCCTGCTGAGCAGAGAGCATGATGCAGGGGCTCGGGGCTCGGGGGCTCAATCCCAGGACCCTGGGATCATGACCCAAGCGGAAAGCAGAGGGTTTAACCAACAAGTCACCCAGTTGCCCCTCAAATAGTTTTATTATCAACTAGTGTGTCCTCTGATTGCTGAAACTATGTACCAAAAACAATTTTTCAAACTCTTAATTTGGCAAAATTCCTTCTTAACATTATCATTTTAGATAAGATTGCTATTCTAGAATTTTCATGTAAGTCTTATGTAAGTAAATCATGGCATATAGCAGCAATATCATATTTATATTATTTTAGTTATTTTGTGGAAATAGATAAAAATTTTCATCTTGAAAATTATCAAATGGTATTTAGCAAACTTCTATCTTAAAGAAAATGTAGAAAATAAATAAAAAGAAAATGTTTAAATTCCTTTAATTACCAACTTTCAGGAGTGATCATTGGTTTCATTTTAGTGTTTTTTTTTTTTTCTTTTTAACCTACTGTTATTATTCATATAACACGTTATATGGTGGTTAAGAATACTAGCTATGAGCAGAGAGGCTGAGTCTGGGGCCTCTCCACTTGTTAACTGTGTGACGTTGCTTAGTTACTTAATGTCTCTCAAACTTGATTTCATCATTTGCAAAATGAGAACAATAGTAGCACATTTATTAAACCCTTATTGTGAGAGTTAAATAAATTACGTAGTACGTTTGAAGTACCCATAAAGTTATATAATGGCTAATGCTAGACATCCAGCTCTGCATAGTCTATTTTTACATTTAGGATCATATCACATGCAATTTCTCATCTAACTGATTATTTTTCAAAACATCTTTTTTAGTGGTTATATAAAATACCATTGTGATTTTACTGTATTTCCTTCATTCGAACATTTGGTAGGTTTCCACTCTTTTAAAAAAATAAATCATGTATGTAGCATTTGTTCTTATCTCTAGCTTGGTTAGAAGAAGGGTTAAAAAGAATGTAGATTTTTTTTTTAAGGCTGTTTTGTGGTGCAGATTGCAAAATTGTCCTTTCTTTTCTCTCGTGTAGTGTGTGAAAGTGTTCATGATTCCATACCTTTGTTCACAGTGATATTTTTTTAAAAATGCATTTTATTTTGGAATCAAATCTGTCTTTCATATCTTGGTAACTGTTTTTACGATCACCTTTGTGGTATCTGAGATCAGTCTCCTAAATGTTACCTCAGGCCAAAGACAAATATCAGTCTAATCCTCAGGCTCATGACGTATGCCTGTATCAACTCCATGATCCTAGTTTTATGCCGCAGCTATCAGAGGATGCGGAAGTAGTCAGCTGGTATTTACAAAGTGAAGGTTAGGAATGCAAGCTATATTCCCCAAAGATTTATGAGCTATAAAATGGCATTATTATTATGTTCTGTCATTGCATTGTCTCTTTAGCTGTCTTCCATTTTATGTGGTAAAGCTCCTTAGGATCCATTTGCATGAAAGCGACTGTGTGTACTCATTTTGTATTGTATTGTGGCAAACGCTATAATCTACAGGGTTCCTATTCATTTTGGAATTCATTTCACAGCTCACTAATTGTGTGAATGAGAAGAGGAAATATATGCTTTTATTCTGAGGCCTGCCAAGCAGATGGCCCAAAGTTCATTGCTAGCATTACAGTCAGTGTGGCCCTCGTCCATAGGTAGTGAGCCTGGCATCGATCCGTCAGACACAATGCGAGGCTTCATTTAACACAGCATTTGAACGTCACTGAGCCTCTGGTTTGTTATGACTTACAAACAATTTGTTTTTTATCATCAACTTCTAAAGTGGTCAGTCATTTGAGCAGGTGCAAACACAGTAGAATTCATATCCGTTTTACTTGCGAAGACAAAAGGAATTTTTTTCATATGGAAATTTGGGGAAAAGAAAACTGTACAGGGGATTAAGTTTAGTTTCTTAAAAAGGGATTACTACATGTATTGAGATTCATCTAACTGATTATTTTTCAAAACATCTTTTTTAGTGGTTATATAAAATACCATTGTGATGATGTAGCATCATTTCTGAGGTTGAACCTTTTGAAAAATTAAGTTGAAGAAAAGATTGGGGATTATATTTAAGCTTTTTAAGTGACTCTCCTTTCAAATTTCTTTCATTCTTCCTATGCAAGGAAATTATTTATTTATTTCATATATAACATGTCATTTATGTAACCATTCAAAATGTTCTCAATTGCATTCATCTTGTGTGTGTGCATATGATGTGTGTCTAGGTCTGTGTACTGAGACAATCAAACAGAGCCAGAGGGGATGACAAAAAAATAAAACAATGAATGTCTTCACACATTTCCTACTTTAACAGAGATACTAGGACAATATGAAACTGAGTTACCACTTCAGGAAAGGGACCTTAGGTCAAATGTTCTAATGGAGCTGATGTAGTAATTTGAACACAGCATCTTATTTAAGAGAACCAGAGCATCAGAAGAACTGTTGTCTCCCTTAGGTGAAGGTAAAATGAGTATATATTTCTCTCACTCCTTCAGTCCCCTTCCAAACCTCCTCCCGTGGGTTTCACTGGTTGTACTGACTCCATATTTCCTTGTTCTTGGCTTTCAGACGGATGCTGCTCTAATGTATGATGCCGTGCACGTGGTGTCTGTGGGTGTCCAGCAGTTTCCTCAGATGACAGTCAGTTCCTTACAGTGTAATAGACACAAACCCTGGCGCTTCGGGACCCGTTTTATGAGCCTAATTAAAGAGGTATGTCGGGTATGTCGGGAGAAGCACATCTGCCTAGTCTCTTTTGTCCTCAAGGTGAATGCATTGAGATTATTTTAGTTTTCCTCACAGGTGGCCTTTTACTTTTATATTTTGAATTCAACTTTCTTTCTTCTCCATACAGGCAAAATTAACACTTTTACTAAAAGATATGGAAGAAAAGGGGAAAAATTACATGACAAGTAAATAAATATCTTTCAAGATACCTATGATTGTGTAAACAGATAAAAATCTGTGACCTATGATTTATGACATTGTTAGTTTTGATCTCTCTGAGTCTTTATAGGTATTGCTTTTCATTTATGTGGATATACAGTTTAAAGAATGTATTTTAGGCAACATTTTTTTTTGTACTCCACTAAGTCCCACGTCTTAAAGAATTGTTACTTAGATCTATGGTTCCTAAATATAATGTCTAGTTATTGTCATTATATTAGCAGTTAACATAAAACAGAATATCTGCATTCGGAAAAGTGCAAAATTTGCTTCATATTGTGTTATACAATCATTTTTATGGTCACATACCATTTCTGATTACAACTGTTATGGTTATAGACCAAGAATGCCCACAGTGAGGAAAAAAAAAAGGCAAAATTCTGAAGATCACACACACACACAAACACACACACACACACACTTCCTAGTTGTCCCATCATGACTGTCAGCTTGGGATACATTTCATTTGAGTATAACAGGAGTTTTTATATGAAAGTGTAACTATGAAAATTTAGTCTTTGCTAGGAAAATCACAGGAATTATCCCCACATAAGATTTTTCTTAATGTGCTTTAAAGAAATCATCAATTCAACATATAATAAATTATTCATCTCAAAAATAAAAGAGAGAATAGGGTCCTATTTAAGAATATGCCAGTTCCTTGGCAAAGAATACCCATGAATTTTCCTTTTGTGATTTTTAATGTACTCTCAGTTGGGTGAAATGACACTCCCTGAGGCATATGTAGTTCTTTATTTGTTTCGCATTCTATGTTTATGTCTGGTTTAAAACTGAGCATCAGAGAGCTGCGGACATATTGCATAGGTTTGGGTGGTTAAAGAATTGCTTTCTGAATGCAGCACCTGACCGTTCAGGTGTGTGTCACACGGTCCTATAACAAACAGTTGTATGAAACTCACTATTGTATTTATTGTAAGTGCTGTCAAGGCCCTTGTCCACTAAATCACATGGTGAGCCTCTTTATGAGGACCAACAAGAGACATTCCTCTAAAGTTTCAGTGCCAGGAAGAGCTGAGCTTCTCCTGCATAGTTGGTATGTCTGACATTATGGACCCTGTATATTGTGTTTATATCACACTTTCCTCCTTGCTTTGGTTGCGAGGTAGTTCAGAATTAGATTTGTGATTCTATTTTATTAGTTGTACATTCTTACCCGATAACCATTTCTTTATGCTGCCTCTATCCCAGATTGTTGTCTTTAACTATTTTCTACTTCTACTTCTGTACTTCTTGATCAAATTGACTATTTTTGTACTAAGATGCATTTTTGTTAAACACCTGAAAGTATTTTCTTTGGAAAAGGATAGGTTAAATATCTTTTTATTCCTTATTGGAGACCAGTTATCACATGTTTAAATTCAGTGATGACATGTTACAATATGTATATAGACATATATTATAATTATTTCTGTTTTATTTGTAATTTATTAGCCTAAAATTATTTTAGAATCCCTATACATAAGTATAGAAATACATGGAGCCTAACTAGTGTACTAATAATGATATCCATTTGTAGTCCTTATTGAAAGGTTACCCATAATCTCTTTGGTTTCATTTCTTTGGATCTTGGTATATATTCTTTGAAACATTATAGCTGTGAGTATATGTAACATTACTTGAAATTTTTCATATGTAACTTTTTTTCCAAGCTATTTCCAAATGACAAATAATGGAAAACATTTTTTTCTATGTAGCCAGCAGAATGAGAAAACTCTCTGTATTTAAAACAAAAACAAAAACAAACAAACAAAAACAAAAACAAAAAAACTAAGAAATCTGCTCACCTATGACGGGTTTAACTCATTATGTAATTAGATTATTACATTTTTCACTTCCTTCTACATGGAAAGCTCCTTTTACAGGAAGTATAGCTTGACATGAATAATTTTGATATATTTCTCCCAATCCCACTTAAGGGAAAATAAAGTAATAAGTTAATTATTCTAAGAGAAATGTGTATAATTGAAGTTGTAGAGCATAGGTTTTTCCTAAATTCAGTTTCTTTCTCTGTAATGAAGTAAGTTTATGTTCATATTAATATGAAGTTAGGAGTGATACTTTATAACAGTAATTCTATTTGCAATCTCTAGTGAGATATTCACTAGCTCATGTATTATAAGTGACTAAATTATTCTCAGTTTGCAAAAGAGCTTTACTATTTAAAACAATCTTCGAATTTCTCATAAAAATTATTCATAGAAAATGCATTATTTAAAATGAAAATTTATAATAAGTTTTATACTGAGACTAAAGCAACAACTATAGACAAAAATCTTCCAAAGTGTAAAAGAGGAAAAAAAGTCTTAAAAATCAATAGTGATAAATTTATGAGAAGTAATGAAAATAATTTTTTGTATGAAAAAATGTTTTATCTTCCTTTACTTGTTTGTGAATCCTATTTATTTATTTATTTTCCTGTAGGCACATTGGGAAGGTCTCACAGGCAGAATAACTTTCAACAAAACCAATGGTTTACGAACAGATTTTGATTTGGATGTGATCAGCCTCAAAGAAGAAGGTTTGGAAAAGGTACTTGAGTCATTCAACTTACTTACTTTAATTATTAAATACAACAGATCCTAATGAAATAGGGAAATAGTTCCTCTTGTAGCCACATTTCATTAACATTTAACTTTTCTGAATAACTCTTAAAATACACATTTGATACCTTATGTTGAATATAATAATTGAGGATTAGTATTCAAGGATAAAATGTGTCCTAAGACAAATAAGTATTTTATTTTCTCACCAAGTTTTTCTTATGCTTTGAAATGCATGTAATCTTTATTAGCCTTGAGATTTAATATAGTAATTAAAAATATTTATACTTTATGTTTGCATAGACTTTCCTGTTTGGAACAGGTCATAAAGAAAGATTAAATACAGAAGGATTATTTCCTTTGCTGGGTCATATTCAAATGAAATGTCTCACTTTAATGTACACAGAGTAAATTAGGTATATACATAAATACATTACACTGGTCTATCTTATTTGATTCTATTCCTAGGGTAAAGTCAGGCAATGATTATAGAATTTGGGTATATGCTTACTTTAGAAATATTTTAGTGTAAGTTGTTTGTATTTGTAATATATGCATTAAAGTATTTTTTCTGATAGATTCATTGAAAGTTTATTGAAAAGATATTTTGGTAAGAACTTAAGAAAAAAATTGGGGCACCTGGGTGGCTCAGTTGGTTAAGTGACTGCCTTCTGCTCAGGTCATGATCCTGAAGTCCTGGGATCAAGGTCCACGTCAGGCTCTCCACTCAGCAGCAAGTCTACTTCTCCCTGTCCTTCTGTGATCTCTCTCCCTTTCACTCTCTCTAATTTAAATAAATAAATAAATAAAATCCTTTAAAAAGGGTGCCTGGGTGACTCAATTGGTTAGACATCTGCCTTCAGCTCAGATCATGATCCTAGAGTCCAGGGATTGAGTCTCACATGGGGATCCCACTGAGAGTCTGCTTCTCACTCTGCCCTTTACTCAGCTCGTGCTCTCTCTCTCTCTCTCTTGCTATCTCTCTCAGATAAATAATAAAATAAAAATCTTAAAAAAAAACTCTTTAAAAAAGAAAGAACTTAAGAAAAAATTATATTTGAGATAATATTGTTTTCAAGATAGTAAGGTGTCTTGTGTTTCCTTTAGCTATTAAACATGAAACATTACTTACAAATGGAAACTGAAGAAGGAAATTGAATCAGAAGGGCTCTTTTAACCTAAAAAAACAGTAACGTATTTGAATGTTGATTCAAATAATTTTAGAAACAGAAAACATTTTTGATAATGTTACCAAGATAGGAAGAAATATATCATAACCAGAAATATATCATAACCAACTAAAGTTGACAGGAATATTACCTCTGCCCACTGAGAGTTTGAGATTGTACCCTTTAAAAGACCATGCAAAGTCAGGAATCTTTCATAACAAACTGTGAAACAAATATTCATGAGGCAGTCACTTTCTAACTGCCTTGCTCCCACAATGAGAATATTATTCTATACCCAAGACTGGAATTGATAATGGTGTGGTTTCATCAGCTCTTATGGGTTTTATTCCAATATTTACTGGAGATATTGTTATCTTTTTTTTTTTTTTTGGAAGTTTGCGAGACACTAGGATAAACTCTGGCTATTGTTAGTATTTCAACACATCAATAGAGAAATGGCAATGTCTTTCTTGTTACTATGGCCCCTGTAAAGGAAACAATAGAAAACCTTTCTCTAAGCAATAGTGGGGATTATAGAAAGACCCTGAATATAATGGTTACAAAGTACATGGGGTGATAACCAGAATGATAAGCAAGGTACAACAATGTGAGTTATACTGTTGCCTTGAGATTTCAAAAATAGTTTGTATACTCCTCTTAAATTTGAAATTTTGTTTTGATAAATTAATTACACATAATCTTTATCTTCAAGGGGCTTTTTATAGAGAGTGATCAGATAACACACTAATGGAAAACTGCTTCAATTTTTAAAAGAGCTATAACAGAGTATTTCTGAAAAAGGATATAATTAAGTAGAGTCACGGTATATGAGGTGCCTAGAATTAGCCTTTGAATAATGGAGAAGTATTGATTGGTAGAGATTGAGTCACTGCAGAAAAAGGTAACAATATGGGGAAAGACATAGCTACTGTTTGATTTGATCATTTTACACACACACACACATACATACTCATGAAAGTAGGAGACAGAGCTAAAGTGCTAGATTTAAGTCATAAAGTGAGCACCATAATGAGATGTTTGCAATGTATTAGTACATAATATGAATTCAAAGAGAGAATAGCCTGGAGGTCTATGCTATGTGTGGAAAGATATTATAGTTTGAAATAATTTTAATATGGAGTCATGAATATCAAACTATTCTGGTTGGGAGTGAGAGATGACTAAACGGTGACAGAGGCAGTAGCTGAATCTTCAGCAGCGTTGTTAGTTCAAGGAATAGCAGAGCATTGGGATTGTGCTTTTAAGGAGTAATGGAGGACCCAGGTGATAAAAGTAGAAGTCAGTGATAAAAGCATCAGTCAAAGATTGTTGAAGAAATTAGTGAGGAAAATTATCATCAGAAAGAAATTGGAGGGGTTCCTGGGTAGCTCAGTCTGTTAAGTGTCTTCCTTCAGCTCAGGTCATGAGCCCAGAAGCCTGGGATCAAGACCTGCATCCAACTCCCTGCTCAACAAGATGCCAGGTTCTTCCTCTCCCTCTACTGCTCCCCTGTTGTACATTCTTTCTCTGTCAAATAAATACATAAAATCTTAAAAAAGAAAGAAAGAAGGAAAGAAAGTAAGGACGAAAGGAAGGAAAGAAAGAAGTAAATTGGAATAAATATATAGAGGCACATAAAGTACTGAGGTTAGGTGAATGTAAATTAGAAAAGAAGGGGAATTAAAAGCTCAAATCAAATGCTTTAAGAATCTTCAGAAATTAGTATATAAGGGAATGCCTGGGTGGCTCAGTCAGTTAAGCATCCAACTCTTAATTTCTTCTCAGGCCATGATCTCAGCATTGTGAGATCCAACCCCACATGGCGCTCTGTGCTGGGCAGCAAGTCTACTTCAGATTCTCTCTCTCTCCCTCCCTCTTCCTATGTTCCTCCCTACCCCTCATTGCATTCTCTCTCTCTCTCTCTCTCTCTCTAAAAAAAAAAAGTATGTAAGTCATTAACTAAAAGAGGGCAGTTGAATTTAGTTTCGTCAGATCTTAAGAGTAATGGGAATTTTTTGGCAATGCCATTGTGACAGATTTGACTTTGAGTAGTAGGAATAAAGTGCTTCTAAGTAGCAAAATGTACTCTCTTTTTTTTTTTTTTTAATTCAGTAGAAGGGTTAGGAGATCCAGGTATGGATTCAGGCCAAACTGGGCTCAAATCCTTGCTCTGCCATTTACTATTTATGGACAACTTTCCTACCTTCTCTAACACACAGTGTATTCAGCTGCATCAGGCAGTGATAGCAGTATCTAATTCATGAAGACTAATGAGTCTTGCCAACTTTACTTTTACTTTGTCTTCAAAAATGTAGTTACCAACCCATAGATGTAAAGACAGAACTCCGACCTTGATAGAGTTCACAGTTTAGAAGGCTCAACCAATAGTGATCCAAGAGACTTAAATTACAATTCCAAATCTGTCACAAGTGTGTGAACTTCACCCTTCCACCCAAGTTCTCTGTGCCAAATTCCTCGTCTCAAAAAATGTAGAGTGCAAAGGACTTTCCTCTGGAACAGGCAAAAGTGAGAATATCATGGCCTTTAAGAGAACCTAGAGATACAATCTTTATAGCTGTCAAGGCTAAGAATTTGATTATCCTCAATTCTATTTTATCATGACAAGGTGAGGAAAATGAAAAAAAATGTGTAAAATGATAGTTTTATCCATTACTTCTCATGCCTACTACCTTTTCCTTGCTTTATCATGGTCAACTTTGTCCAGCACACTTTGTTTATTCACTTGATCCTCTAACAAATATAGAGTGAGCCTCTATTTTGTGCCCTTAGGAAAGTTATACTCTTTTGAAGGAAACCTGCCAATAGTGAATGGATGCACAAATGTACAATATAGAATTAGACAATAGTAAGTGCTAAAAAGAAAGATGACTTGTTTATATGTTCAGGGGAAGGAGTTTGGGGTTGGAATGAGACTATGAACCCATCTGTCCCACTTAACACCCAGAGATTATATTGAATCTTTTCCATTCTATCTTGACGAGAACCTTCATTGGAATGCAGCCCATTTAGCCATTGTCCAAGAAGGGTCACTCATACTGCAGACACAGCCAGTCACATCTGTCCAAAAAAGCCCTCCAGGCTGTGGCAGCACTTTCTCTGGAGCCGAGGGGGAGAAATAATGGGGTGGGATGAACTGTAGGTGCCATTCCAGATTTTGTCTTCCTTAGGCAATAGGACAGTTTGTTTTTCAGTAGTCCAGTCTAGGAATAAGAAAATAAGAATAAGTGTTTTTCCCAGCTTCAATTCTTCTGTTAAGTTCAAAGACCATATTGTGTATTCTACTTCCAAAATATCTCTCCACGTCCATTGTTGTAATTGTAGCGAGGGTACCTTTCACCTGAACATCTGTATTGGAGCCCCAACAAAACCTGTCTGATTTATTCCCCCTTACAATTCATTCCCCAGATGTCAGCAGCCAGACCAGTGTCTTTTAAAAAAAATCAATCCATGTTATTGCTCTGTTTAAATCCTTTCACTTATTCCCAGTGTATTTTCATTAAAATCCAAACATGGTTTACAAAATATTGCCTACCTTCCCCCTCAACTCTCACTACCATCTCAGATGTTTTCTATGCTTTAATAACACTGGCTTTTGTTCATTTTTTCATAGACACAAAGCTTTTTCTATTACTTTGCCTGTAGTTTTCCCAGCCTGGAAAATTCACCACTAATCCTTTGCCCAGATAACTCTTACTCACCCTGGGTGTGGGGGGTGGGGGGTGTCACAAATTAAGTCTTTCTTCCTTCGGTGTCCTGTAACCTTGACCAAATTTAACCTCATAGTGCCCTGTGCTTTTCCTTCCTGGCACTTACCACAATGTGTAATTCTGTATGCTCCCAGTCCCACTGTTTATGTATTCAAGGCCTAGAAAAGTTACTGGCACAAGTGTATCCTCAAGAAATAGTTATTGACTATCGAATGAAGGAAGGATCACCATAAGAACCATAAGAAATAGTTCATAAGAATCACAAGAAATAGAATGCTTATTCATGTGTCTGGTATAAATTTATTTTCCTATGATGCAGCATTTTTTTTTTTCCCCAGTTTGCCCCCTACTTACACAATGGGAACAGAGAACTCCAGTGGTTAGTCAGTGGGCTGGGGTTGTGAGTCAAGGCTTCAAGGGGAATAGGATTTTAGAGTGCCCGCAAAGGCAACACTGAAGTCTGAACTTGCAAGAAGACCCAATGCACCCTATGGAGCACTGTAATCTCTGAGGTCCCAATTCTGCATTAAAGAGGAAAAATAATTCTTCTATTTATAAAAGTTCCCTCTTTTTCATCATCTAAGTTTATGGTATGGAAATAAGCATAGACCACTTAAATGAGGACACATAAGTTATTATTCAGAGCTTGCCATAGCACTTGGCATTTGGCAGAATGGGAAGGCGGGCAGGTCAGTGGAAAAGCTTTACAGTGGAAAAAAGGAAAGGCCTCCTATGCACTCTGATTGGAGAATCTTGGCAGGAGGAAACATGGACCGCTGGCAAAAAATAGGGAAGCTGTGTGTAATTGAACAGATCTTGACCATTTGGGGCAGATTGCCACAGAGATTGTGGTTTGGCTTCCCAGATAGTTTGCTCCAGAGGCTCTGGGTCAAGTTCTATTTCATACATGGTCAGACTGTTGTCTGTTTGTATACTCAGTCTGTCAATGGAATTACTGAAGTCACTTGGAGGGAGAGAAAGAAAGAGCACAAATAATAAGGCCAGGAAAAATTGACACGAGAAAAGTGAAAATGTCATCATAACTGACAATAAAATGAAATTTTTTAGTTTATATTTTTTTCTTTGAATATGTAACTAGGATATGACTTACCACTGGAAGTGGTTTAACCTTACTTACCTAGTCCTCTGAAGCTTAACTATGTGCTTAGGAAAGACCAGCTTCAGTTGGACATAAACACTTGATTAAATGGCATAAGATGTTAAGAAACATTGAGAAGATGCTCAGAATGTAACTTCATAAGGATTCTGAGTAAAGCAAAAACAGTTGGAACCCTTTACATAAGAGAGGTTTGAATTGAGTAATGACACTCCATGATAATGGTGTATTTTCATTGCAAGGTGAATTATCTAGAGGTCATTTTTGGGAAAATAACACTTTATACTTAAAAAATAATTTTTTAAAAGAAACTATAATGCAATAATAAAATCACTTATACATCTGAAACTAATATGACATTATATATTAATTATACCTGAATAAAAATAGATAAAATAATAATAAAATCACATATTCCTACCACATGATTGAGTTTTCTTACCAAATGTTTTGCAACCACTTATATATGTCATGTGCTTTCCAAAAACAATAACAACAAAAGTCTCTGCTCAAATGGATTTCTACTGTATTAGGAATATTAACTTCTAAGTAGAGGTATTAAACTGAAATCATTCTTGTGTACCTCTCCTATCTTTTTTCTAGCCACAAAGTTAACTATTTGTTTTGGTTACTTTGTTGGTAGTTTTTTCGAATGTGTGACCTATATTAAAATAGAACTTGGAGAATAGAATTCTCTGTCTCCTCAATGGAAATTATCTAATTAGTCTTTATACAAATTGACTTTGTGTGTTAATATTATTTTAATTTTGAAAAAAAAAAGGAAGGATAAAACCAGTATATTTCTCTGTACACGCCTTGGGATGTTTTTATAATAAAATCCGCTTCTAACTTACATATCCTTAGGGGAAGTTTTGAACAAGAAAAGTGACTACAAAAAACAATTTTATGGAATACATGTTTGCCAATTCCTACAAAGTTAAGAAATTATATATACAATATAAAGCAAGATAATTCATATTCGCAAACTTTTCTAAAGTGTAACTTTGTCATAGTTTACTTTCAAATGAAGCTTCCTTTCAACTTTTGATGTCATTTTTTTTCTGAGTATTTACTGCTGGCATTTGGACCCACTAGTAGAAACTGATACCAATAATCCATAGGCTTCTTACGGAAAACTCAAATATTTTTATAATGTATGGAGAGGGTGAGAATTAGTGGTGAAATCCTGCCTGCCTGAGTTTACAAGCATAGATGTTCTAGGATCAGAACATGTTTCAAATTGCTTTTTGAAAAACTTTTTGTAGACCATACATATTTTTAGAACAAGTGGTAATTTCTATAAAAGTCTTTACTATTGACCTTTCTCTAGCTTGTAGAATCCTGCACTCATTAACTCCCTAGGAAAAAGGTGTCTGAATGGAATTTACAGTCTTCAAAATTTATCTAAGTGTGAAAATCCACACTAGATAGGTGAGAACTATTTCTTTGATAGATTTCTAGATACCAGATGAATAGCAGTTTTAAATCTTTCTCTCTTTGATGGCATTTGATACGTGTATTCTGGTCCCCATGACAACAATGACCCCCAACTTTCCCAGGAACTGAGATTTCTTTTGCTTCTCTGTAGGAAAGCAATGCTAATGGTCATGTTGACTAGTCAGAAATGTGTTATTTCCTTTTTAAAAAGCAAAAATGCATCCTAGTCCAGATCCAAGCCTAGTGTTTTTCTTTAGAGATATTAACCGTTTAATTTGTCTAACTCTTACATAGAATTCGTTATATGCCCTGTCTTACAACTGCACTGACATTTTTGGGTTGTGTGTCAGTATGTTTATAATTGTGATTTTGCTTGATAATTTTTAACCTTCACAATGATGAAATAGTTAAGAAAGCTCTTTACAGATGACATTATGTTTTGAAATCAGTAAATTTGAGAGCATACAATTTCCTATTTTGGCCCACCAGAGAATACCAAATATTGCCTTTTTCCTTTTGACTCCTGAATTTGAATTAAACGTGTATACTAAATATAACTTTTAAAGCATTGCTTTTAGTTTATTTTTAAGATTTTATTTATTTATATGACAGAAAGAGACAGCTAGAGAGGGAACATGAGCAGAAGTGGGAGAGGGAGAAGCAGGCTTCCCGCAGAGCAGGGAGTAGGGAGCAGGAAGCAAGGGCCCGATGTGGGACTCAATCCATCCGAGGACCCTGAGATCATGACCTGAGACAAAGGCAGCCGCTTAAAGCCTGAGCCACCCAGGCACCCAGCATTGCCTTGATTTTAAAGTAATATCTGAACTAATTTTTAATCTTGGAAAAATGACCCTTAATTAATTGAATGTTGCCACGTTGTTATATTTGAGAACAGTTAATTCAATGATTCAAATTTTATTTAAAAAATCAAAATTAGGGGCACCTGGGTGGCTCAGTGGTTAAGCCGCTGCCTTCGGCTCAGGTCATGATCTCAGGGTCCTGGGATCGAGTCCCGCATCGGGCTCTCTGCTCGGCAGGGAGCCTGCTTCCTCCTCTCTCTCTCTGCCTGCCTCTCTACCTACTTGTGATTTCTCTCTGTCAAATAAAT